>NW_015549571.1:1093419-1100152 GCF_001515605.1 Sinocyclocheilus anshuiensis
GTGTGTGTGTGTGTGTGTGTGTTTGTGTGTGTGTGTGTAAAGTAGTGCAATTTAAAGATCACATCCTTTTCAGTGTAGAAACAGTGGGCAGTTTCAGAATGAACTTGGTGATTAGGAGGAAAAGTGTGACGCATTTATACTGCGAGTGTGTTTGATAATGAATAAAGATTCGAGCTTTAGACCCAAATTTGAATTTTTTGTGCCGACTGTGGCTAATGTAGGCAGCGTTTAATCACCCTCAGTGACAGCAGCGAGTGCCTTCGTTTAACCTTGAGTGAAGATCATGAATTCTAACGCTTTTAATTGGATACATCATTTAACTGAAGGAATGGAGCAAATTCTGTGCAATTCAAAGCGCTGTGATTGACAGGCAGGGGCAGTAAGGCCTGCCACAATTAAAGAATATCTGTACGCACTGCCCTTGTCACCACACACACGTGATAGCGCTCTGTTTGATCATCCAAACGCAGCAACACTACTAACCTCACCTTGTTTTGAAAGGTGCCGAGAGCTGAATGAGAACACAGGTGGAGGAGGGATAGCACACACACACACACACACACACACACACACACGATGTCTAAAAAGTCCACAATAGAAGTCTTAGACCAAGTCTGGTTTTGCTTCACGACCAAGATTTACATTGACATCATGTGACGACCCAACACAATACCAAAACTGCTTTTTTATATATATATATATATATATATTATACTATTTCCACCTCAGTATGAATAAAAAAATAAGGAAGGATTTGTAACTTTGTGCCTCACATTTGCTAAATGTATCATGATTGCAACAATACATATCAATCTTGCAATGTGACTTCATGTGCCACAATGTAGATTTTGTTTCTCATAATTGCAGCTTTATATCTCACAATATGAAATCATATTTTGCATTTGATTTTTTTTTTTACTTTTTTCTCAGTTTGCTAACTGCATAGAGATGGGAGCATGTTTTCTGCCTCTTTATATTAAATGTATCACAATTGCACTGAGAAATATCAATATTGCAATGTGACTATATTCCAAAATGTTGTTTTTCATCATTTTGACTTGCATATCGAAATGTGATTTTATCTCACAATGTAACTTTCTCGCATTTGAATTTTTCTAAATAAAGAAAGAAAGAAATAAGGACTTGTAACTTTATATCTCACCATTGTAAAATTTATTACAATGATAAATATTACTTCAAATTCCGCAATTGCGATTTTCTTTCTCGTAATGTAGCTTTTTTTCCGCAGTTTGCAAACTGCACAGGGCCGGAAGCCTGTTTCTGCCTCTTTATATGTTGCAATTGCAAAATTTATCATAATTGCAACAATAAATATTGGTCTTGCAATGTGACTTGATATCCCACAATTGTGATTTTATCATACTTGCAGCTTTATATATCACAATGTGACTTCATGTCTTGTATTTTAAACCATTTATTTTTCTGCAATTTGTGAACTACATAGGGATAGAGACCTGTTATCATGTCAGTAAAAAAAAAAAGATTTATTGTAATTTATGTTGTTTTCATATCCCACAATTGCGATTTTGTTTGGATTTTATATGTATTATATTTTTATGTATAGTTTTATTAATGGTTTTCAAAGATGAGTGTATCTGTTTCATTTCTAATATGTGACAGATTAATTTGTACCAAAATACTGCAGATTGGACACATGGCCTTTGATGTCAAATGTAAAATATACTGGAAGCATTTTCCCCTTCCTTCAGAAATTAAGCTCAGTTATTTAGCTTTCCTGTATACTAATGTATGATTACGTGGCTTGTTTGCATTCAGTTATTTGCATTGTTTTCCCCTGCTGTCAGAGCAGACCTGGATCACGACACTCTGGTTGAAAATCACTGCATTAGACTATTTAGCATCACTCCTAATTGAAATGTTTTGAAATCCTGAGCTTTTCCTAGAAGTCTGACTGTAATGACTGTGTCTCTCTCCCTTCCACAGACAGTTGCCCCTGTGATAAGCCCAAAACTGTGTCAAGTGGCTGATGGTGAAATGCGTTTCCAGACACCTAATTGTTTTCTTGCCTCTGAGAGAGGAGAAATTAATGTGTGCGTGGCAGCCTGGTCCTCTGTGACAGAACCTAACCAGCCAGAGCATGTTTGGTTAAAGAATCAAGCTCCAGGGTGTAATTTGATATTTTGCAATTACATTTTTTTCCTGTGACAATTTTTAATGTATTATTTAAATTATTTTAGCTCTGGGATATATTAGGGGTTTTTAAACAATGCATTACTTCTGGGATTTTGGGAGAATTCAGTCAACACGCTGCGGCCCTGTTTTCCAGAAACCAACTTGTGTTCTCAAAGCAGAGGCATTGGTTACATTCAATTAGAATCCTTATTATATCAAACCTACAGAAAACTTTTAAGTATATTCGAGCAATGTACCAATGCACTGAACCAACATCTGTACATCGTTTTATACCAACAAAACCACTTCTTTCAAGTATCATTATTAGATCAATTTTAATTATTTGAAATTAGTCAAATGTTTATAATATCTCTTTAAACACTCGTAACAATTGTGTAACTGAGTTAAAATGAAGTGAATGAAATGTTTACTTGTTTGCTTTCGAACAATCCTCATCATATAGTGTATTTTTATATGAATTAAGGCCTCTGGTGCGGGCCGTGTGGTGTAATGAACTGAGGTGAATTGTGTGTTACAGGTTATGAGAGAGCAGATTAATGAGGTAAAAACTAATGAAGCTTACGAGTGCCTCTCATCACAGCTGAGCGAGTAACGGACGAGCTCTCGCTCTCTCTTACGCTCAGACATTACACTCCTGCATAACTCCACACTGCCCAGCACAGCCACCGCATTCATGCACAAATACAACATGAGAAATATTACTTATCATTTGCAAGAATTGTTCTTCAGGTCCCACTTTATATTAGGTGGCCTTAACTAATATGAGCTTACATCAAAAAATAAGTACAATGCACAAATTGTGTTCTATAATATAATCACATTATATTGCAAAACACTTCTGCTGCTATTGAGGAGAGATATGGGTAAGGTTAGGGACAGGTTTGGTGGTTTGGGTAGGTTTAAGAATGGGTTAAGGTGTAAGGGATGGGTCAACCGTGTAATTATAAAAGTAATTACAGAAATTAATTACCGATGTAATTACATGCAGGTATTTAAAAAAAATATAAGTGCAATGTAAAAACGTGCATTGTATCAAATGATTCATTTAAATATAAATACATAGTAGTTAAGACCACCTAATATAAAGTGGGACAGGTTAACAACTATTTTACTCTTGTTTAACCTAATTCAGAATCTAAAAAGCTTATGACATAGATCTGCAGTAGCGCATCAGATTGATTAATAATAATTATCATCTCTTACTAGGTTTAATTACTGTGAAACTGATGATGATATTTTATGTAATTGAGCATCTGACATTCACAACTCTATAAGTTGTGCTTTGTCTTGTTTATATTCTTGTTTGCGAACAAAAAATAATACTTTTGAGTGATCTGCATTTTAGTGCATTAAAATACTCTGAATTCTTGTATATATGTGACCAAGTAAAGAACGTTTAGGGGATAAATTAAAGGGAACAACACCTCAATATGTTCGTAAAATATGATGAAGCACACAATGAGCTGTATTCGTGATACTTCAAAGTATAAAAATACAATTTCTAACCAATCTCAGCCACTTTTTAATTCATTCTACAAAAATAGCCTAAGGCTTGAACACCTTCGTTCCCAACCAATAGAATATGGAAATATATGGAAATAACCATAACTTTTACTGTACCTGCAAAAAAGTGATTTACTTGTTGGGCTACTTTTTTTTATTTATCTTTATTTATCTCAAGACTTTTTTTGTTCAGTTTCTCAGAAAACAAGGCATCAAATAAATGTATGTATGTATTTATATATATATATATATATGAAGAGTTCAGATGCAAAAGGCCTCTTGCCATCTGGAATTTTCTTCTAAAATTAGCATTTTTATCAGGCTTATTTTCAGTTGTTTCACTTTAATTGCATAGTAAAGGACCTATACATTGCTATTAGAGTCAAATTACTAAACCTAATTTCAGATGGCACTTAAAGGCTTTAGAGGCTTTTGCAACTGAACAACTGAAAACATGTTCTATAAATATAACAGTCTTTTTAAACAATTTTTTTTTTTTTTTGATCCAACTAAAGTTTCTCCATTGTGGGTTTTCATTGACCAGCAAACTGTTTACCCTAAAATATCATTTCCCTTATTGTGGCTGAAACCCTTCTGGTCGATGATGTAATTTTAGATTACAAATATGAGGTTTATATGCACTCACACACCCTAATATGAGGGTTTAAATGTCCAGCTCTGTGCCACAGGTGTGAAGACTGCTCTTCAGAAAGTGTCCTGTATCAGAGCTCCCCCTTCAGGAGCAACACTGCAGCTCCTCACACAGACACCTCAGGAATCAATCAAACCCCAGATCAAACTTAAAAGCTCTCTCTGTATATTTATTTCTATTGAGCTGTACGTTGTAGACAGTAATATTTTAGCACTATATGACTGAGTAATGCTCCGTATATAACTGTGTTTAAAATTTTAGATTGTGGCTGTAAATGAGAATATGCCCCAAATGCACATACTTAAAAAAAAATCTTATTTCTAAATCTATATATTATCACATACATCCCTCTGTGATATTATTCAGTATGTGAGGTACTTTTTCAAATTGCAAGAGAGAGAGAGAGAGAGAGAGAGAGAGAGAGAGAGCGACCCACCACCCCCGTCTCTAGAAATTCACTATTTATAATGTCATCTTATCTGGCTTGCTCTGAGGACTGCACTGTGAGTGCACTTGTGCTTTCTTTTGTTAGGGTGAGTTGGCAATTTCCTGTGAGATGGAACCTCTGCAGTCGGGCGTCTCTCTCTGATAACGTCTCTGACATGAGCTGCTGTTAGCATCAGCACGCAGAGCTGGACTATAGCGCTGATGGGGACTTGTCATATACAGTCCCAGCATCCTCAGACGATCCAGTCCAGAGTGCTGTGACCTGCTCTGCTTCCACAGCACTCTACTGTTACTGCAGCACCCATTATGCACATTGTGCATAGCATGCAAATAATATGTATGCATGTCAAATGAATTAATGCATTAATGCATTTGCTAAAATGCTCAGTATTACCACAGAGCATACTTCATGGAACAGTGTATCCCACAATGCACCTGATCTTCCATTTCCAATGTGACAGTTGAACCAGAAGTAATATCAGTCATGATTTTTAACTTCTTTTTCTGGACTCAGAATAGACTAATACTTCAGAATGCACTATTTGCTTGCTCTTTACTGAATACAGTACATGCTGTTTCCTATTTAAAATAATAATAATAATAATAATAATAATAATAATAATAATAAACACCACCAAATAATAATAATTAGCCTATTATTACTGTTGTTGTGAAAAAATATATTATTAAAATAAAGGTTACATTTTTGACTGTAATTGCCTTTGTTCATAGTCACATTGCAAATGGAAAGTTTAACTCATGGGACAGTTTTTTTTTTTTTTTTACCATTTTATGCATCTATACAGAAAATTTGCAAACTGTGCACAGTAAACATACTGCATAAACTGTAATAATGCTTGCTATTCTTAAGAATTGTTTACATTTATCAGTGAAAAAAACATTATTATTGATTATTTTTGATGATAGTGATGATGGTTATTATTATTGTTGTTATAATAACAGTAAACAGTAATAAACTGTTAACAGTAATAGATGTAGTTTTTAAGGCAGTGTTCTGTGAATAGAAGATATTCACTGTCAGTGTGAAACCTAAAGGAGCATAAGATGCATCCTAGTCTATTTTAGTGCATTAAATTCTTTAATCCCTTTATTAAAGTGAAATATATATCTTATTATACTCTGTGTTCTAGCTAGAAATCTAATTTCACCCCTTCTCTTCCTCCTGCTCTTTCAATCAATGTTTAACAGCGGGAGATTGTGTGAGCAATTTGCTCTTCTGGTCTCTCTTCTCAACAGGCAAACAGAAGCACACATCTGAACAATGTGCAATGAAAAGGGCCCATAATAAATACTCAATATTCCACATAATTATTAATCACGGATACAGCAGCAGTTAGGGCCACTCCTGCCTCTGCCAGACTGTGCTGCAATGCTGCAGTGTTTATGGGGCCCTCGCATATAATCACGCAGATGCCCAACACTGACCCCGCAGCGCGGGAAACAGGTAAGAAAAGCCCGCGCTCCCTCGCACAAGCCATCTCTCTTGCGCTCATTTAGCGCTACACTGCTTTTCATAATTAGCGCCGCGAGGCCTCATTAAGTTCGCTCTAATGAATAAATATTGTATTTCATAGCCTGATTACCAGATCAGCTCGACGCTCGAGCGTCGTAAACAATTATTTCCCTAAATATTCATCACCCTAAAGTGGATGATCATTGGTATTTAATACCAGTATTTTCGAGTGCATCTTTATTATGCAAATAAATACTTTTGAAGCGTTTGTTTCCTGCAGATTTACTCTCAGAATTAAAAACTGAGCATTCTGGGGGAAATGGGCATGAAACATCTCGGTTATGTATGTAACCTTGGTTCCCTGAATAGGGGAACGAGATGCTGCGATGACGTCATCGCTTTGGGAATACCTCCGGTGTGACGAATGTCTGAAGCCCTTATACCATCACGCCAATTTATTGGCCAATAGCGCTTAGCACCAC
>NW_015549571.1:1100258-1108958 GCF_001515605.1 Sinocyclocheilus anshuiensis
AATAATAATAATAATAATAATAATAATAATAATAAACACCACCAAATAATAATAATTAGCCTATTATTACTGTTGTTGTGAAAAAATATATTATTAAAATAAAGGTTACATTTTTGACTGTAATTGCCTTTGTTCATAGTCACATTGCAAATGGAAAGTTTAACTCATGGGACAGTTTTTTTTTTTTTTTACCATTTTATGCATCTATACAGAAAATTTGCAAACTGTGCACAGTAAACATACTGCATAAACTGTAATAATGCTTGCTATTCTTAAGAATTGTTTACATTTATCAGTGAAAAAAACATTATTATTGATTATTTTTGATGATAGTGATGATGGTTATTATTATTGTTGTTATAATAACAGTAAACAGTAATAAACTGTTAACAGTAATAGATGTAGTTTTTAAGGCAGTGTTCTGTGAATAGAAGATATTCACTGTCAGTGTGAAACCTAAAGGAGCATAAGATGCATCCTAGTCTATTTTAGTGCATTAAATTCTTTAATCCCTTTATTAAAGTGAAATATATATCTTATTATACTCTGTGTTCTAGCTAGAAATCTAATTTCACCCCTTCTCTTCCTCCTGCTCTTTCAATCAATGTTTAACAGCGGGAGATTGTGTGAGCAATTTGCTCTTCTGGTCTCTCTTCTCAACAGGCAAACAGAAGCACACATCTGAACAATGTGCAATGAAAAGGGCCCATAATAAATACTCAATATTCCACATAATTATTAATCACGGATACAGCAGCAGTTAGGGCCACTCCTGCCTCTGCCAGACTGTGCTGCAATGCTGCAGTGTTTATGGGGCCCTCGCATATAATCACGCAGATGCCCAACACTGACCCCGCAGCGCGGGAAACAGGTAAGAAAAGCCCGCGCTCCCTCGCACAAGCCATCTCTCTTGCGCTCATTTAGCGCTACGCTGCTTTTCATAATTAGCGCCGCGAGGCCTCATTAAGTTCGCTCTAATGAATAAATATTGTATTTCATAGCCTGATTACCAGATCAGCTCGACGCTCGAGCGTCGTAAACAATTATTTCCCTAAATATTCATCACCCTAAAGTGGATGATCATTGGTATTTAATACCAGTATTTTCGAGTGCATCTTTATTATGCAAATAAATACTTTTGAAGCGTTTGTTTCCTGCAGATTTACTCTCAGAATTAAAAACTGAGCATTCTGGGGGAAATGGGCATGAAACATCTCGGTTATGTATGTAACCTTGATTCCCTGAATAGGGGAACGAGATGCTGCGATGACGTCATAACGCAACGAGCGGCGGAACAGCTGATAGAGAGGCAAGCACTTGTAGGTTACCCATGTTCATACACAGTTACAACTCAATGCAACAGCGGAGCTGAAAAGAACAGAGTAATTAGTCATGCAAACCACTGCTTGGTAGCATGAAGCACCCAGCATCTCTAGTGCACAATAATGTTTTATGCTGCAGTCACAATGCAGCCAGTCATGTAGTCATCGCAGCATCGAAGTGAGCCTATGAGAGGGAACTAGCCTGCACTGACAGAGACCAGAAAAGGCGTGTCATTAGACAAAGCACCACTGTGCCAGTGATTCCTGACAAAATAACATACTGTAAAAACTGTGATAGCGTCGTCAGAAAATAAAATAGAAGAAAACAAATCAGAAAACTTTGTTGAAACTATGTCTTCGAAATTGACCTGAGAAACTCTATCATCTGTGTCCCGTGTTTATGTTTACTGAACCGATGCCAGTCATTGAATCAGTCATTCTTTTGATTCATTCGGTTAATCGGGTTTCTCAATCATTCTGAATCGATTCGGATTGATTCGGACCGCTCACCGAATCATTCATCAATCATTTCCCAGTCAGGAAAACAATCAGACAGTTTTGAGCAGTGTTGGGAAGGTTACTTTGGAAATGTTTTAGGTTACAGATTACAAGTTAAGTTACCCTATTTGAAATGTAATAAGTAGTGTAATTATTTCAATTCCTTTATTAATGTAACTGATTTGATTAGCCTACTTTTCGATTACTTTTCTAAATTTCTCATTATTCATTTTGAAACATTTAAAGCAGGCAGGGTTAACCTTACAGTAATGCTCAACACTGATTACTGCCAAATGCTGAACTTTTAAAATCTTTCATCACGTGAATTAAGATGATAAAAATTCAATTTTAAAACACAGCCACCGCAAAATCAGACTTTAGCACCTTGTTTTACTTTGAGTTCGTTCTGATGTTAAATAGCCAACTGATTTAAAATCCTAATAAGATATAGTTTAATAACTATGAGACACTGGCACAACAATGCTTTGGAGAAAAAAACAGTTAATCTTAAAAAATAAACCCAAATTATCGAATAAACATACAATTTGGGAAAGAAATCAATGTGCATGTCTGAGTGTCCTTTGTAATTGTTAAAATTTTCATTAGTAACTAATTTAACTACACATTTTGTTCTTAGTAACTGTAACAGATTACAGTTACTTTTATTTTGTAATTAAATTACTTAAATTCCATTACATGTAACTAGTTACTCCCCAACACTGGTTTCAAGATACTTAAGAACACAGGACAAACAACGCTGGATGAAGTGCATACTTAAGCAAAGCTAATTTTCAAGAGGTAACATAGAGAAAATGTAGTTAGGCCTACTACTGATTCACGTGAATGTGGCCATTCACAGCGAAAGTGTATGTATACGCGCTCTGTTTTTCAGTTGTTTTCCTATATGTGAACATACTAGATAGAGGTTTTTGTCCGTTTCGTTGCGTTTTAAAATGTTTTAGACGTGTATAGACATGTTCGTTCTGCTTATGTGGACTGATACCTCAGTGATCGTCTGGTCTGAAGTCTTACAGAAGTGCAAGAGTTACATGATTGCTAAAACTAATAATCAGGAAAATTAACAGTTCTCTCAAGAGTTACATTTGTAAAATGAGCTTATATCTAACTTTTTAGTGTTTAAATCTTCCATTTTTTCCATACCCTCAGATGAATTCCTGCAGGTGCCCCTTGATCCACCTGCACCACTGATCAAGATCTCATGATGTTCAACAAGACTAACAATTCATGTGTACTGTGGACACCTTGGGTAAGAAATAGTGCCATCAAATGATTAATCACAATTAATCACATCCAAAATAAAAGTTTTTGTTTACATAATATATGTGTGTATTGTGTATATTTATTATGTATATATAAATACACACACATACCGCATATATTTTGAAAATATTTACATGTATTTATATGTATATATTTATATTAATGTAATTTATATAATGTATAAATATACTTAATATATAAACGTAACATATTTTTCTAAAATATATACATGCATGTATGTGTATTTGTATATACATAATAAATATACACAGTACACACACATATATAATGTAAACAAAAACCTTTATTTTGGATGCGATTAATCGCGATTAATCATTTGACAGCACTAGTAAGAAAGCATCTATCGCAGCCCGATCTCACAGCAATTCGTAGATATTTTACGAGGTGGCTAATTCGTATGACCTCACTCGTACAAATCTATAAGTTTTTTGCTAAATCACACGTATTTTACGAGTTGCACAATTTGTAAGAATTTGTACGAGTTACCTACATCTAACCCCGCCCCTAAACCTACCCGTCACTGGGGTTTAGACAAATCGTACAAAATCGTACGCGTGAGGTCGTACAAATTCGTACAAATTAGCCACCTCGTAAAATACGTACGAATTGGTCGTGAGATAGCGTTGTCTATCACTGTCCACAGCTTCACACAGCACCCTCCCACAAACTTAATTAGTGGTACAATGATGGTAATGGTACTTACAGTACATACAACAGCATGCTATGAATGCCCAAAAGCTGCATAATACTAAAGCAGGGTTTAAAGTCAGAAAATCGTTAAGTCTGTGGCGATCTGAATGAGAGGAAGGAAAAAAGCAAAGAACATGTGAGCGGAGGGTCATGAAAGAGCTTTAACAGGGAAAAAATATTCACAGGTATAAGATTTCCCATTAGAGTCTGCTAATTATTTCCACACCATTAGTGGCAGCTCTCTAATGAGGGACACGAGCAGACTGCAGTATATCACAGCGCTCTGCTCTCCTCTGCAGGGCTCCTGTTAAGGGGTCGGGGTAATAGCCCCCCTCCTTATGCCCTCTTAACCCACAGGGGCACAGAGGGGCAAGAGCGAAGGGCATGCTCAAATCACCACAATATTCCTTTCTGATTGAATTTCTGCTGAAATAGATGTCGAGGCGGACTCACTGCTGTAATATGAAATGTTTGGCAGGGGCTGTTCTGATGTAAGAGGAGGTTTCCATTAATTTGGTAAATATGGGAACTCAAAACCCTGATGCTATTTTTTTTGTGTCAGTCTATAAACACACCTCTTTTATTGTTTACATGAAATGGAAAATATCAAGTTAGTACAACTGTCCTGAGAATTTAACTGCCAAGTTTCTCAACAAAACCAATTTTTTTGAAAAAGTATCAATATTTTTTATAAAGTAGAAAAAGTTTCACTTTAAGAAATATTTTTAAAAACTAAACTCCGTAAAATAAAGACTATGTCAGTGTCATTTAACAGACACATTGGATATTCTACCCCCCAAAAATATTAGAGCTTAACATATATAGAAAAATATATAGTGCTGTCAAACGATTAATCGCATCCAAAATAAACGTTGATGTTTACATGTGTGCACTGTGTGTTTATTATGCATATATAAATTCACACATACAGTATATATTTTAAAACTATTTACATGTATATATTTATATTCATGTAATTTATATTACATATAAATATTTATTATATGAACATTTTCTATATAAACTCATGTGTGTATTTACATATAATAAAAATAAACAGCACAACATATGCAAACAAAAACTTATTTTGGATGCAATTAATCATTTGACAGCACTAATCTTTATTTATAATTATTAAATACATCTATTGAAGCTGTAACGGAAAACATTAACATTACACAACTTGTTAAAAAAATAAATAAATAAAAATGGTATAAAAGATTTTCAAAGAACAAAACCAACATGAACAAATTTTCCCCTCCATTGACTCAAAGAGAACAGAACTTAAAAAGCACAAATTTTATTCAAGTATGACAGCAGTACATTGTGCAGTTATAACAGCGTCTAAAGAACCTACAGACTGGAAAAATCAGGGTTAAAAACAGCAAAGACAACAAGTATTGCAGCCAACAATTTCCAAAGTTTCCAATACAGTACAGAGATAAAAACACTCACTCTGAAAAATTATACATTTAAAACAATGCAAACTTAAGGATTTCATGTAGACAACTCATAACGGTCTACCCAGATTGAACCTGCAGCAGGTTTAAGGGGTTAAAGCTCCGAGAATCACATAATTCAGACACTTGAGGACGACGTCAGTTATGGTTGGACTCCGCCGAACATGGCAACCATTTTATTCACTTTCCTCCAGTTCCTTCTTTAAACTGTGGAGAAAGGTCAGAGGTCACGGTCACACTTTCATAGATTCACCTGAAAGCCAAGTGACTGACAAAACATGAAAAATAACTCCCAAAATTTAGTGAGTAGTGTACATAAAATGGCTTTAAAATGCAGTCTAGAGAGGCAGCACATACACTACAAGTTTTTGAACAGTAAGATTTGTAATGTTTTTTTTTTAATAATTCTCGTCTGCTCTCCAAGCCTGCATTTTTTGATCCAAAATACCGCAAAAGCAGTAATATTGTGAAACATTTTACCATTTTAATTTACTTTTCTATTTGAATATATTGTAAAATGTAATTTAATCCTGTGATCAAAGCTGAATTTTCAGTATCATTACTCCAGTCTTCAGTGTCACATGATCCTCCAGAAATCATTCTAATATACTGATTTACTGTTCAATAAACATTTTTCATTATTATCAATATTAAAGAGTCGAGTACATTTTTCTTTCCCTCAGGATTCTTTGAATAGAAAGATCAGCATTTATCTGAAATAAAAAGCTTTTGTAATATAATACACTATACCTTTCAAAAGCTTGGATTCAGTACAATTGTTTTGGGAAAGAAATTATAGAAATTAATACTTTTTAGCAAGGATGCTTTAAATTGATCAAAAGTGATGATAAAGACATTTATAATGTTACAAAAGATATTCCAGATAAATGCTTTTCTTCTAAACTTTCTATTCAAAGAAACCTGAAATTTAAAAAAAAAAAATCAGCATATCAGAATGATTTCTGAAGGATCACGTGACACTGAAGACTGGAGTAATGATGCTGAAAATTCAGCTGCGCATCACAGAAATAAATTACATTTTAAAATCTATCCAAATAGAGAGCAGTTATTTTAAATAGTAAAAATATTTCAAAGTTTTATTGCTTTTGCTGTACCTTGGGTCAAATAAATGCAGGCTTGCTGAGCAGAAGAGACTTCTTAAAAAAAATAAAATGATTAAATCTTACCGTTCAAAAACGTTTGACTGGTAGTGTAGATTTTTGGAACACAGCTGCATATTTATAGTTACAGCATTCATATTATAGTACAACAAAAATTAAGTTACTACAAAATCCCATTACCTTTTCAGATAGGAGTGGACATTGTCATAGCCGTGGTATTTGGCCAGGTACACGAGCACACCTGTAGCACAGCGGCCCTCTCTGGCGCGGCAGAAACTGCAGTTACAGATACCCCTGCACGGGGGGCAAAGCCACTCCTAGAAGAAAACAACATTTCAGCAACACCATCCAACCACTTAGAAAAATGCTAGCTGATCTGGGGTGTGTTTCCCGTACAACGACGTAACTTGCTGATTAACCACCATAGTACAATGCATTGTTGTGGAAACAAACTAGCTAGTCACAACTGTTTCTCTGCTTTCACAATGTGCATAAGACTGAATGGAAAACATCACTAACCGGGCTCAGGAGGGCATCACGGACGTCTTCTCCGTATCTGTTCTTGAGACAAGGCCCGCAGAACTGCCCACGAACTCCCACGCATTCTGGGTTGCGGCAGCTGGTCTTGGTGTCGGTTGTTTTTTGCCGACACTGATGGCAGGTGGATCCCTGTCGGACAAAAGCACAGCCCACACACTCATGAAGAGTCTGCAGCGCTTCAAACGAGCGGAGAAATGAAGGCTTGGGTATGGAACAGCTGTTGTGATGGTAAAAGCATCATGCTGAAGGAGACTTACAGTGGCCCGGTTGTAAATCTTCTCTCTGGCATTGACACAGATGTTGTCCAGTTCAGCCTCAGTGATTTCCTCCACAGGCCTCACGACATGAGGAATCGTCAGAGTGCTGTTATAGCTGCGCCGACGTGGCTCTTTCTGCTCACACACAGGAGGGAAAATAAACAGTAAAAATCAATCCAGTGGCACTCACCTTAACTTCACATGACAAAATATGAAAGCTTGAGACTGCATGTACACTGCTGTTCAAAAGCTCAGTTTGGAGACAGCAAGATTTTTCCTTTTCAAAGAAATGAAAACTTGATCAATTTACTGCATTCTTGCTGAAAAGTGACAGTAAAGACAATGTTTTCAACATTGATAATAAAACAATGTTTTTTGATCAGCAAATCAGCATGTTCTAATGATTTCTGAAGGATCATGTGACACTGACGTGACCAGTGTTGGGGAAAGTTGCTTTTAAAAGTAATGCATTAAAATATTGTGTTACTCCATAAAAAAGTAACTATTTGCATTACTTTACTAAATTGCTTTTGATGGAAAGTAATGCATTGTTACTTTTGTCACCAGAGTTGGGCTTGCTAATTTTTAACAAAAACTTATATTTGATTATATTATATTTGTATATTTTTTTATTATATTATACAGGTGCATCTCAAAAAATTAGAATATCGTGAAAGTTCTTTTTTTTGTAACATTTCAAAACGTGAACCTTTCATATATTCTAGATTCATTACAGGTAAAGTAAAAAATTTCAAAAGTTTTTTTTTGTTTTAATATTGAAAAAAAAAACACAGTATCTGAAAAAATTTGAATATTTCTATTTGAGCTTCATTAAATCTGATGAAAAAAAATCTATCCCAAAAGTCACAAAAGTCTATCCCTACAGTATAAATTCCAGGTATATCTTGTTCTTTGAAACCACAATAATGGGGAAGACTGCTGACTTGGCAATGGTCCAGAAGACGATCATTGACACCCTCCACAAAGATGGTAAGACACAGAAGGTCATTACTGAAAGAGCAACTGTTCACAGAGTGCTGTATCAAAGCATATTTAATGCAAAGTTGACTGGAAGGAAGAACTTGGGTAGGAAAAGGTGCACAAGCAACAGGGATGACCGCAAGCTTGAGAATACCGTCAAGCAAAGCCGATTCAAACACTTGGGAGAGCTTCACAAGGGTCATTACCTGGGCTAAGGAGAAAAAGAACTGGACTGTTGCTCAGTGCTCCAGATGAAAGTAAACTTTGCATTTCATTTGGAAATCAAATGTGTGGAAATCAAGTGTTTCATCAAGTCCAAAGTCAATGCAGCCGTCTACCAGGAGATTTTGGAGCACTTTATGCTTCCATCTGCTGACAAGCTTTATGGAGATACTGATTTCCTTTTCCAGCAGGACTTTAGCACCTGCCCACAGTGTCAAAACCACTTCCAATGATATTACTGTGCTTGATTGGCCAGCCAACATGCCTGACCTGAACCCCATATGGAATCTATGGGATATTTTCAAGA
>NW_015549571.1:1109494-1127987 GCF_001515605.1 Sinocyclocheilus anshuiensis
CTGTTTGAAAAAAAAAAAAAAAAAAAAAGGTGTCAGTGAATAAATGGAAAAACAAAGTAACTTCACTTATAAAGTAACTCATATTTTCTTGTAAATTTAAAAGTAATGCATTACTTTACTAGTTGCTTGAAAAAAGCAATCTGATTACATAACTCGCATTACTTGTAATGAGTTGCTGCTGAAGCCTGGAGTAATCATACTCAATTCAACTTTGCATTGTCAAAATAAAAAAATATATAATAATAATAATAATTGAACATAAGTTTATAATTTCAGCACAGCGGGGAAAAAAAAAAGTCTCTATTAAAGGGTTAGTTCAAGAATTGAATAAAAAAGAATTGTTGAATAAAGTCGTTATTTTTGTTTTCTTTGCACACAAAGTATTCTCGTAGCTTCGCAAAACTGAAGCTGAGCCACTGATGTCACATGGACTATTGTGCCGATGTCCTTACTGCGTTTCTGGATCTGGGAACATTACAGTTGCATTGCGGTCTTTGGAGGGTCAGAGAGCTTTTCGATTTCATCAAAAATATCTTAAATTGTGTTCCGAAGATGAACGAAGGTCTTACGGGTTTGGAACGACACGAGGGTGAGTAACTAATGACAGAATTTTCATTTTGGGGTGAACTATCCCTTTAACTAAAGTAACGCACCTCTTCTTCATCATCGTCGTCGTCGTAATTTCTGTTTCTGCGGACCAGGCTGTATTGGTCCTCAGGGTCATCATCTGGAGCAGGGGAGGGTGGTCCGGCCACCAGTGACCGGGAGCGTGTGTGAGGACGGGACGTTCGCTCTGGGTTTCTCCGGCGAGTGCCGCTGGCATCCAGAGAGCGGCGAGGAACACGACGAGGCTGTACAGAGAGAAGGAGAAAATTCAGTCAAACCAAGGTAAAACAAGAACTAATAATAATCTAAATTAGTAGCATTGTATTGCTCATAATAAAATAATTAAGCATTATTTCTTATTAGTAATAATGTAATTTTTTATCAATATTATTAGCATAAACAAGTTATTCATATTAACTATTGTAGACATTAATAAATTATTAGTATAATTTTATCATCAGTAGTATTAATACAATTTTTAGTCATCATTTTTTAACGACAGTACTCTGAAGTCTTACCGTATTGCCCTGTGACAAAGCAGCCCTCCTGGGAATGAGTCCAGGAACCTTATCCAGCTCTGACATTAGCTTAGCAAGCTAGAAGGAAGAGATCGCAATTCTGTTAAAACTGGATTCATACTCAAACTAATCATCATGATTATCATCATAAGAATTACATTCAAACTGCAAATAGATGAATGCATACTAATATCCAGGGTTGGATACATACCGAGTTAACTTTTAAAAAAAGCTCAATTAAACGCAGGATGCAGGTGTGTAGAAGTAGAGTTCCTCACCATAGCTTTGTTCTCTTTGATGTTCAGTGCTCTCTTCAGCATGAAGTCGTCTACCTCAGAGTCAGACTCAGGGTCTTTAGGTTCAGGTTTGGACTCAGGCGACACTGGCTTTGAAGGACTGGCCCGTTTGTTCGGGAACTTCATGGCTACTCGGAGCGTGAACGATTTGCGAGTTTTTCTGGGAGGCGAACAGGCCTCAGAATCAGAGTCCATCTTCTGTGAGGAAAAACCACTTGATTAATTGAACACATTCATCCTTTCAAAAGCCAGTATATGATAAAGCAACAAGCAGAGACTGAAGCGTTTCCTGTGGTTACAAACCATTTCTGTCATGTCGTCGTTCAGGTCGTTCTCAAAACCGCTGCACGCATCCTCTTCCTCCGTCACGGGTAAAACGCTGAACACTTTCGCACTCGGAGCAGAGCTTCTCGTCAGTCTCAGCGGTCTCTTCTATAAGAAAACAAAACCAAAACATGATCTTCAAATGATTTTAAGAGGGAGGTATAGAGAACGGTCTTTGATCTTTTGGGCATCTGCAAGGGCAGTTTAATGTATGGAAAAGTTCATGTCATACCGAGGTCCCAAAACCATCAGATCCGAAACTGTCACAGCTGTCGTCTGAGGAGGAGGTTTCCATAGGAAGCACAGCGGTGCTCCTGTAACTGTGCAGGTTCATTCTGGTGGAGGGGGGAGACCTCGCCTGCTGCCTCTGCACACAACAACATACAACACATTCATGATAAACCTGCTCAGCTCAGTCTGGCTTTCTGTGGAGGTCCGTTTGAGACATGCATCTTGGAAACAGTAACAGGCCCTGTATATTTTCTAATATTTCTCTACACAGCAAGCAATGACAATTTATAAAGTGGGCAAAGACTTGAAATCATAATTAGATAAGAATATTAAATTAAGGAGTGCAGATGGGTGAGAATTAACCTCTTCTATGTCTGGAGGCCATGACTTCTAGGCAGAAACTTGAAACCTCTTTACAACTGTATAAGTTAAATTATTTTATTTATTTATTTGTACACAGTTATTTTTGCAAAATCAAGTTATTTGTATAACGTTGAGAAATTGTATTTAAACTTTACTGGGTCAACAACAGGATACTGATACATATTTCATTATAAACAAATGTTGATTAGATGCTTTGTAAAGTTTGGGGCGACCCCTGCCCCCACTAAACACACGCCTACAAGTTTAATAAACCAGCAAAGAGTTGAAAAACAAACATAGTGCTTCTTTTTATGGGACAAACATTTATGTCCCAAACAGATAAATAACATGATCAATCGTTTGAGCTGTTAATTTCACTTTTTATAGCGTTGAAACAAACTTTACACACGCCACGAGAGCATGCATGCATGCATTCATAAACACAAACCCACACATACAATAGCAGCTGTACTTTCAGGTCAATAGAAAACAAAAGCTGATATGTTTTACTGTACCTTGGAGCGCATTGTGTGGAGTTCTTTTTATGGGACATTTATGTCCCAAACAGATAAATAACATGATCAATCGTTTGAGCTGTTAATTTCACTTTTATAGCGTTGAAACAAACTTTACACACGCCACGAGAGCCTGCATGCATGCATTCATAAACACAAACCCACACATACAATAGCAGCTGTACTTTCAGGTCAATAGAAAACAAAAGCTGATATGTTTTACTGTACCTTGGAGCGCATTGTGTGGAGCTCGCAGTGATTTGAGGGGGTGTGAGTGTATACTGTGCCTGAGTCGGCTGTGAATGTGTGTGGCTGTGTCTCAGTCGTGTGGCGCGGAGTTTAGTCTGGAAGTTGGCGGGTAATTCTTGAAGAGGCGTGACTCTCTTCCGCGCCACACGCGAGTCCCGGAAGCTCCGTAAAATTAATAAAGTAACGCAATCGAATAGGCTGAAGACACAAGAACTGCATTATCCATTTCATTATGGGTTGAGTATACACATGTTGATAAAACTGTATTAGAAGTCCTAGATTATTGGAATTAAAGTGAATAAAATCATGTCTGTTTGCGCTTACAGGATCTTTAGCTGTGGCGCCAAACCTCAGAGCTCATTTGCATAAGGACACATAAATCGCGCGAAAAACTGACTAGATAAAACGAGCAGAGTTCATTTCAAGTTTATATTTTATTAATATCTTATAAATTGACAAAAGTTTAAAATTCCACCAATATAATAAATAAATCTTTAATATCATATAAATTAAATAGTCCTCCATAATAAAATATTTAACAATCTAACCTCGTTTGCCTTGCAGGCAGAGACGGTTTAATTGAAAAAAGTCCTCTGCTATGACCAGCATCACTTAAGTGTTTAGCATAGTTCAAATACATAAGAAACCCTTTAAAAAGAAACAAAAGAAAATCAGAGACCACAAGAGAGGCAAATTCAAGTTAAAACCTGGAAGGCAATGTCAACTATGAAAGAACAGAGAAAAGCTCTTTTTTTCAGAAAATGCATAATTTATGACATTTAAAATCAGTATATCCATTTCATGGTGAACTTTTACCCTTTATCAGTGTCAATTTTGAAGATGCTTTTATTGAATCCCCTAGGAACACTTAAGTGCTTTGGTTATAAGCCAACTCTCCAGCCCTTACAGTGGATCAAACGTGATTAATCATCAACCCCTTCTAACACCGTGTCCTAAACATAGACTGTATAAAAACATGGACGTAGTGTCCGTGACGTGACCCGTAGGTTTCTGAAGAGCGTTTTTGAAGCTCAAAAGTGGGCGGAGCCGGCCGTCTCCATCTTGGCAGCGCGTCACTCCCGGATAATCGAAAATGGGCAAAGAGGCGGGAGCAGGGTGCTGAAGCCACGCCCACCTAGCTCGACGGTGGTGACAGCAGCGGCAATCCACCCTGTCACTCAAGTGGCCGCCCTTAGTTATGCAGAACTTTAAGGCTTAATATAATTTAAACGGATGAGTTATAAAAAAATTCACCCCCCTCACAGTTGTCATCAAGGGTTTTGCCGGTTGGTCCTAACTACACGCGACACGACAAGATTCCAGCGTCAAGCAATATGGGTGTCCAAACTAGACAAAATCAATCAAATATCACAGCCAATCAGAAGCGTGTGTGGGCGGGCTCTCTCTGGAAGCGCACTGCACTCGCAACGAAATGGATACGTTTATAATCTAATTCATAAATATCAAACATTTTTAACATCGTTAAATGTACATACTGAGTGACTGATACCATCTTTGTCATCATGGAAAACGCTTGTTAGTTCGCAATGTGTTCGCAGTTTTAATGTACATGTTTGCTTTAATTTATTTTCAAAATCTGAGGTTAACTATCTGTTGTTGCTTTCAGTATGGCTATAAGCTCACGCAAAATGATATTCAAACTCACATTAGACACGTTTAAGTTTTTATAAAGTGCATAATCACCTAAGATTATCTACTGTCGTATAGTTTGTATGTTGTTGTTCCAGCCGCGACATCGCGGAAATAGAAACCATTGTAGAAACCATAACACCGTGTCCTAGCTACATGCAATGCGAGGCCACGACAAGTGATAAAAGGTATCTTTTCCATGTTAATCAGAGGTTTTGTCCTAACTATAGCCACGACGGCGACACGTGAAATTTCTATTGTAGAAATGGTTTCTATTTCCGCAACGTCGTGGCTGGAACAACAACATACAAATTATACAAATTAAATAATAAAACTGTGAACTCAATGCGAACCAACAAGCGTATTCCATAACAAAGATGGTATCAGTCACTCAGTATGTAAATTTATTAATCTTAAAAAGATTTAATATTTATGAACTAGATTATAAACGTATTTCGTTGCGAGTGCAGTGCGCTTCCAGAGAGAGCCCGCCCACATGCATTTTTGATTGGCTGTGATGTTTGATTGATTCTGCCGCGTCGCGTCTGGTGTGGACAGACACATTGTTTGTCGCTGGAATCTTGACTAGTTAGGACACGGTGTAACGCTTTATAAGCACTCAACTTCGGCCACGCCCACCGCCTCTCCCTCCTCTGCGCGGCCGGCCTCTGCCCTGCCTCACTTCCTGGTGCTTATGTTCCTGTTTATTAGGTTTCTTTCTTTCTACTTTAATCCAGTCCCCATCACCAGACCGGGCCTCTTCAGACGCCCCTTTCTGCTTCACCCCCTCAGTGACAACGGACATCCCCGGTATTGGGCGTTGGTGGTTAGACGGTGTTATATAGGAGTTGTTGTTTCGGGGCCGTCCAGCATGTTGCAAGCCTCTGGATCCTCTCTGTGACATCTGATTAGGCCTTCTGGCTTCCACTTCTGCTCTTCCTCCTCCGTTGGTTTTAAACGTGTGGTCGTAGTATGCTTTTCTGTGGTAGTTGTGTTTAGCTCCAGCACTAGGGGGCCGCTCTCGCTCCAAGGTGCTCTCAGATGTCGTGCTGGACGGGCTGCTGCCCTTTGACCCCAGATGGATGGTGGAGAGTTTGACGGAAGACGCCCCTTTCTGCTTCACCCCCTCAGTGACAACGGACATCCCCGGTATTGGGCGTTGGTGGTTAGACGGTGTTATATAGGAGTTGTTGTTTCGGGGCCGTCCAGCATGTTGCAAGCCTCTGGATCCTCTCTGTGACATCTGATTAGGCCTTCTGGCTTCCACTTCTGCTCTTCCTCCTCCGTTGGTTTTAAACGTGTGGTCGTAGTATGCTTTTCTGTGGTAGTTGTGTTTAGCTCCAGCACTAGGGGGCCGCTCTCGCTCTGAGGTGCTCTCAGATGTCGTGCTGGATGGGCTGCTGCCCTTTGACCCCAGATGGATAGTGGAGAGTTTGACAGAAAGGGTGGGAGAGGAACTCCGGGAGTCTGTCCATGGAGTGAGAGGGCTGCGATTGGGCGATCTCCTGACAGCGGCAGCATACGATGATTGGTTCCCGATGACGGAGAGGAACTGAGGGAGGGTCATCTTGCCTGTGGACTCCTGGGCAGCTTGCTCTCTCCACTGCTTCATTCTCAGACTGTAAATCCATCTGGGATCAACACCTGATCGAGGAACAGAATAATAGAATGAGAAACCGAGACATTTTCCATGGATATGCAAAATAGGGCTGAAAGGACATTTCATCTCAGAAGGTCAAACTAAGTATCATTGCAGCTGGTTTATTTATTGTACATTTCATCTGGGGTTTGCAATTTTTGCAACACTGATATCCAAATGTTTGTAATTGCTATTAGTATTTTTTATTTCCAAATACAACAGCCCAAAAATTGTAAAATAAAATAACATTTAAATAAAATAAAAAAATAAAAGCATACAAAATAAAGTAACAGGATTGCAAATCTTGCCCACATTAAGCTATTACTCAGTAGGAACTAGTTAGTTTACCTATAAATTAAAGATCATTTATTATTTTTCACTCAAAAACTTGATAGTAGGGTTGCATGACATCTGCATACAATGTACAATTTTGTTATATATATATATATATATATATATATATATATATATGTTTATAATTGTTATATATGACCCTGGAGCTAGACTTGTGCCGGTATTCGGTAATGCGATATATCACGGTAATGAATATGCACGATATTGTTATCGTGGGCACTTCTAAATACCGTGAATAATTAATACATCAATGGAAAGCTTATTTATTCAGCTTGATGATGTATACATCTCAATTTCAAAAAATTGACCCTTATGACTGGTTTTGTGGTCCAGGGTCACATATATGTTATATATTATGCATACACACACACACACACACACACACACACACATATATGTATATTTAAAATACAACTGTACAATTTATATATATACAGAACTGGTAGTTTACTTGAAAATTGTAGTCTGTTACTGATTCCAAACTGCATGAAAAATTGTAATATGTAATTGTAATACGTAATCATATAATCAATAAAAAAGTCTAATTTGAGTATTTTAAAATGTAATTGAATCTAATTACAAGTACTTAATTTTTTGGAATCTGATTACGTAATCCAGATTACATGTGATCAATTACTACCCAGTTCTCAATTGCTATATATTACATTGCCTTTCAAAAGAAAGTTCAATATAATTAATTTGAATATGACACCAAACAAGCTCTCTACTAATCAGTATTGTATTACCTGAGTTGGACCTGCTTCTGTTGTGACCTTCCCTGATGCTTGGCGCCGTCTCAATGAGCAGCTCTACAGGTCTGATCACGTCCCTCCCGCTGTCTGGACTCCACTGCAGTCTGTGCTCGTGTCTCGTGCACTTAAGAGATCTCACATTACCCTGGCAGGAGACAAGGCACCAGCTTAAACATGTCCCCTTATAACCTTAATGGCACATTTTGCATACAGATTGCAAATATACCCAATGAATTTTACACTGTTTAGAAAGTTGCACATAAAGAGTTTTCTTAAAAGCATACTGCTTGTGTATTTGACTCTCTACAATGACAAAATGTCCAGTGAAATGTTGACGTTGTATATTTAACATGAAATTAAAATAACTTTTTTGCTATTTACTTTCTTAATATGAGTTCCTACCCATGTGAAAAAGAAGTGTACTTAATTGTATTTCATGTGCACTTGAAATGTACTTTGAAACCTAAAATTATATATTTCAAAAGTGTTCATACTAATATTAATCAAAAAGGCCACTCAAGTTTACTTAAAGAGACAATTTCACGACTGTTTCTTCATTTTAAATCATTATGTTTTCATAATCTTTTGTCATGTTTTAAAGAAGCACACTTATTTTGATGTGTTGACTGACATACTAAATATATACATGTAAAGAACTTGAATATAATTTTAAATGCAGTGTGATATTGCATTTAAATGTAATATAAATGTACTAAATTGCAACATCATCATTACAATATATAAGCTTTGATCACAGGAATAAATTACATCGTAAAATATATTCAAATAGAAAACAGTTATTTTAAATAGTAAAAATATTCCACAATATTACTGCTTTTGCTGTATTTTGGATCAAATAAGCTGCAAGCTTGGTGAGCTTGTTCTTTAAACTCTAAAAAAAGCATTAAAAATCTTACTGTTCAAAAACTTTTGAATGGTATTGTAGATACACGACATACAAGTTTTAATAGAAAATATTAACAGTTTACCATAAATGTGTGTTTGTACATTCGACAGTACTCCATATTTAAAAGACAAGTTATTGTGAAATTACTATAATACATTTTTTTGCAATTAACATGCATTAATATTTAATAAAGCTTTCAGTTTTCACTTCAATACATATAATTATTAAAATATATTATTTTTGTAACAAGTGCTCTTTTTATGCTAAATAGTACATCTTTTCACACGGGTATTGTTGTTGTGCCCATTTGTGCACATTATTCAGAATCTTGCTCTGCCACTTTCCCTTTCAATTGTTGTCACCACCAAACCTATTCAAGTTTTTAACCAATAATCAAAATCAAGTCTTGTCTAACATTGTATTTCCTTACAGAATATGCAGTTTCACTCTGCAAAAATGTCACACTGCAGAATTGGTTGCACTTTATTTGACAGGATATGCTCTGCACTGAAAGTATTAAGTAATATAAAGTAACTACATGGACTTATAGGTTAGGTATAGGTTTTAATTACTACTTGTACTATAGCAAATATGTAGTAAGTACATTCAGAACACTATTTCATGTAGACTGTACTGTGGACCTAGTCTTTTTTGTTTTGGTACTTACCTCATAGTTTACTGTGCAGTCAACGGTTTGTGTGCCAGAAATCCCCACGATCCACTTATCCATCACAAACGGAGGCTGGAGAGTAATTTAGATTTTACCACAAACAGTAAAGCACATCAACCTAAGGCTGAAAGGCATGACAGCATCATAACAAGCATCTACTCACAACACATTTGAAACTTGTGTTGGCGGTTGTGAGGTTATGACACAAACATCTCTGCTATACGACCTCAGTCTCCTGCATTCCTCAAAACACAGTACAAACATAATGGAGATGTAATTTACACTGTTCCATGACATTTCTCACCTTGGTCATCTTTAATACATCTACATCTGGTCTGTTGGCATTAAAGGTCACGTCTTTGATATATGCGATTGCCACCTCATCCCCATCAAGCTCCATGTACATTTTCCATTTGCAGTCCTGCGGAGGTCAGAAATACAGAGATACACATGAGACAACAGTCGGTAGAATGAGGTTAAACTGTAGCATCTTTTGTAGGTAAATGTGGCCGAACAGAAATGTAGACCTGTATGATTTGAGCTGTTTGAGGGCGATATAACCCAACAGCATAACCTAGAGGACGATAATGTGTATTCAAATCACACGTGAGCTTTAATGGCTCTTTTTGCAAAGCACAAACCTGGGTGACACCACCCTGTACACTTTAATCTAAATAGATTTTCACATTTCCAGGTCAACAATTTTAAATCTAATTGCTTAGAAAAGTAATATCTCGATTTTCTAATTTTCTGAAGTAACACTTCTTTCCCATACAAAACTTGTGGGTGATTGCCAGGGTGCTGCTGAGTGTTTTTTTATTTATTTTTAATTTGGTTCTAGAGTGTTTTGGCTACTCTCAATTCATCTCTGTGATTCTGATCTTCGAACTCTATCTTTCAGTGTAAGTCTATAGGAATTTTTCAGGAATTGGTGACAGTCGTAAACACAATCACGAGTAGCAAATCTCAGTTTCATGATTTAAGATATCATTTAATGTGAGTGATGCTTGCCTGTGCAGAAGTCACCTATTCTGAGTGTTTAGCACGCTGCTATACAGCTCCTACGTAATTTTGGGTGGTTGCTCCCCTCTTGTCAAAGTATACTTTGTTATTTTTTTATGCATATACAGTAGGCTATATGTACAGTATTTGTGGTGGCAATTTCAACATCTGCATCGTAAATGTTCTGACAGATCAGTCCACAAGGTGACAACACTGATCTTGTACCATTGTCTAACAAGTCGAAAATCAAACAGAGGAGGCAGAACAACAACTGGAGACGGCAACAATAATAAACACAATACACATCCCAGTAAGAGATTGTAAGAAATCCACACAATTCTAGTTTAAACGAATACAAAGATATTTTTATTGGTGATAACTTCTGGAGAGAAATAGCGGGGACACTGGACAAGGATGAAACTTTCTAACTTTTTTAATCGTGTGTGTTATAATGCACGTGTTTCTGGCTCAAGTGATGTGCCGCACTGAACGTACTAATCACGCCGGTGTGATTGTATCAAATATAAAAAATAGTATTCGGCTATTTTTTGTCTTTTGGAAGCTGCATTCAAGCTGTACGCGCCCCCTCGGTTTGAATGGGCTCTGACGTCATGTGTAACGTGAAAGATTCAAAAATAAGTAACAACATAAAATTAAGATAAAAACATTAACAAACATCTCACACTCCGTTGTTTAGGACTAATACTCTAGAAACAGCTTCGCAAACAGTCTTTTCAACTACACAGCATTATTTCTGTCTTACAGTCATTCATATTATCACAGAAATACTGGGGTGAAAGTTTATAGTTCGGATACAAACATTGATATCTATGGTAGCGATCAAAATAGAGCGTATACCCTTTTGATAGTAACTGGCGATTCAAATAGCGTTTGTGTTGATTGCATCGTTTTGCCTCTAGGTGGCGACAAGTGACAGTTCAAAAATGTATTTGTCATTGAATCATTCATTCGAGATTCGTTCAAAAACGCTGATTCATCCCGTAATGAAACAAGTGTTTATGAGTGAGTCACTGAATCATTCATTCAAACCAATTTTTCATAATTTTAATATCGAAAATTGGTGTATTAAATATAGTATATTTTAAATACATATACTATATTCAAATGTTTAATAATCCATTTCAATTAATTAAGCACTTTCAAATAGACTGCAGCAATTAATATTTTCTCACACATTATTTTGTTTAGTTCAGAATCATGGGAGAATCGTGATCTCTATTTGAGACTCAGGCGATATGATACACCGCGGTACACTTTTCATTGCTTCTAGTTCATTTATGTTGGATTGGTGCATCTGGGCCTTGAATACGTACAATAGGACAACAGAAGAAAGCTTATAAATGGACACACTTAACACTAGCTTTTCGAGTGTTACAGATAATGTTGAACTTTGAGGTGTGGCGTGTAAACGTGAGAATGAATGTTTGAATGTCAACCGGTGTTCATTCACACACGCGTGTTTCTGAGACAGAATGATGTGAAGACTGAAGCTAAGAGATCAGAGTGCAGAGAAGCGACCGTGTTCGTAACATGAGCGGGAGACCTTAACATCCATTCTCATTCACATTAGCAATGGAGATGAGGCCCTTTTCTGAGAGGCCATGCAAGAAACGTCTGAGCCGAGCGCGCTGGGCAGAGCGGTAATGATCCATCCAATCTGCCAGCCCGGCGCCGAGGTCAAAGTTTACCGCTTAAAGCACGTGGCTGTTCACTTACACAACATCTCGACAGAGAACAAGCCCTCTTTCTCGCGCAAGAGGCGAGGGAGCGAGAAAAGGCAATCGTGAACGTGTGCCTGCTTGTTTTGGACGGGGCTTAAAGGCGTCCAGTAACACGTCAGCTGAGCGCTGACCAAGCGTTTGCCAAACGTTAGCCCTGCCTAATAGCAGCGGCAGAAACAATGTGCGGTAATGACGGCCAGCGTGGTAAGCGTCTAATGACACCTCATACATAATTCAGCACCTTTCCGGCGACTAAGCCCTGATATCCTCATTAACAGAAACACTCTGTGCTGTCAGATGGGCAAAGCACAATCGCTGGGTCTCATTTAGGCTTTGAGAAGTGCAGCTGGTACCACGACACCGCCAGGAAAGAGAGAGAGAGAGAGAGAGAGAGAGAGGGAGACGCAAAGCGAGTGAGCGAGCGAGCGAAAACGGCGAGAAAAAAAACCTAGAGCAGAGCGGGTTTGTTTTATTTATTGCAAAAAACCTTGCAGTTTGTAAAAACAAGGCTGACACGGAGGCTGACACCAGGCAGGGGAAAATAATTAGCTCTCATTTTCTCAGACTCCTGTTTCCTTCTTCCCGCTGAGCTTCCTCCCAACCAAACCACCACATGTCAGAGAAATAGGAGGCAATTAGCGGCCCCGCTTCAGCCCCGCCGCACGCCTTGAAAGGGGACTATTTATGATGGGACAATGAACAGCTGAAAGATTAAATAACATTTGCCTTTTAAAAAGAAAATGACTTCTGGCTAAATTTTTTATTAAATTCAAACGGCAAGTGAAGACACAGTCGCTCTCTTGTGTCAGGGGCCCAAACAAAGGCTCGCCAGCAAGAGGGGGTGGATGCTACGCGTCGTCTTGGATGAAAAATTATTTATCTCTCGCGGCCCTTTTTAAGAGAACAAAAAAGAGGAACAAAAACAAGAGGCTTGGGAACGGAAAATGCGTTAGCGAGACGGTGGTCAGTCTTCGGAGGAGGCCGATAACAGGCATCATTTACTTGAGGAAGACAACTTCAAATCAAGGAGCACAGCAATTGTGACAAAACATCTCAGTTATCACGTCTCCAACAAAAGCCCCCTGTTAACGCGGCAGATGTTACACAGACAGAGATGCAAAAATGATGATGGTAAATAACAAAGAAATCTTAGGGCTTAAAGAGAACCACAAACAATGCAATTACTTTTTTAAGTGATCGGACATGAGTCAATGGCAAGAGAAAATCTTTTATTTCTTGGAAATGTAATCATCTTGGTGCCATTTCCAATTTAAAATGTGGTGTAAACATCAATTTCATGAATGCATGTGATTGTCCACATCTCATTAATTTCCAAAAAGTTTTAAAATATATTTCAAGTTATTTATTAATTTATTTTTTACAAATATCAAATAATTTTTTTAACTCAGGAACGTCAACGTTTTTGGGGGAGTCGCACCGCATGACATTTTTCAACCTGAACTAACGCTGCCTTGTCATAAAATGTTTTTTAAGAGACATATCATTTTCTTTTTACATTTTTTTTTTCTGCATACCTCTGCTTGTTAGTTGGACCACATGACTATGATTTGACTTTTGAAATGTTTCAAAATTGAAAATTTGAAGTTTTTAAAATGTTAATAAGCAGTGAATCAGTTTTGATAAGTATAAGTTATAAAATAAAAGAAATTAAATTAAAATATAAAGCATTACTTATTTTCTATATTGTTTTTTATGCCTTAGTACTTAATAAGGTTTTCTTAATAAGCCTTTTTCTTCATTATTGATTTCAGGGCAGTTTTATCACCCTATGTTTGATGTTATGCTCCGAAAATATCACAATAAAATTTAATGCAGAAATTAAACAGCATTTCTGAAGTATTTTTGAATTAATTAATAGATATGACAAAAACTACGCATTACGTTACCGCCTACAAAACCCGGGCAACCACTCAAAACACTCAACTGCATAACAGCATCTTGTGAGCAACATAATAAAATGACGCCAAAACCAAAGATCACATGGATTCAGTTTTGTTTCATAGATTAATCAGTAACTATGACACACATGATATGCAGTGTTGTAATTTACCGTTTGGCCTGTGCCTGCTTTCCAGTGATATCCAAACACCAACTCCAGATTCACAGTCTTTGTCCACTCCTCCTCTGCTTCCTCCGTGGCCAAACCATCCTGAGAGAGGATGTACAAGGAAATACATTAGCTGTGACCGTAACGGATGAGGAAGAATTCGGCTAAAGCAACGTAGAGATTATTCAAATGCAAATTCATGTCAACTCTGATGTAAAAGAAGATCTAGAAAGCGATGAAACCACAAAGACCACATGCCTTGATCAACGGCGGAAAGTGGAACAGGTTCAGGTAGTCGTGGGTAAGTTTCTCAATTTCGGTCTGAAAAAGAAAGATTTGACATAATGTTTAAAAAAACCACGAGAGGGATTTATGCAGCGCACTGACAATCAGCCAATGACCAGCTGTGTGTGAATGTAACGTAATTATTACCTGTTAATGGACTTTAAGCAGCAAAACAACAATTAATACCATTGTGTATCACTTATGAACATATAATTCGTGCTCTGGCATATGTCATATACATCTAGAGTAATTAATTAAACAAATCAGGCTCTCTATGGAGCACGCACACGAATGCCTTACACAATCAGACGTGTGATATCCCAGAGGAAGAAAAATTATTTCTCAGAGGTTGCTCTTTCAAAGCATAGCAATATGATATAATGGAGTTTCATTTTAGTACAAACGCTGTCACGGATATTTCTAGAATTCCTTGGCGGAAAAAAAAAAAAAAAGTCCAAGACGCAGATCAGTCGATTGTTGAAATCAAGTATTAAGCTCCAAAACGAACGTGGCATCTTCATATGAGTTCATATTGGGATCTTGGCTTTTCTGAGCACAGTTTCAGCTTTGTTGAAAACTAGAGGATATATATATGTCATTTTTTTTCTCCAAAAATGACAATGATTCAGTTCAATAAACAAGAAGTTAATTAAGAGACTTACGTTTTAGACACCATATGTCCTGTTTCTGCGCTATTTCGACAACAAAAATAATTCCAAACACAACCACAGCGCTGTTTTGTGTCTCTGAGCAACATGACGGTGTTTCGTTCCTGAATGAATCAACCGTTTAAATGATTCGGTTCAATCGCAATGACTCACTTATTAACAGTGACTTGCTGCCACCTACTGGCAGTTTTAATTTCACATTTAGAGTATCTTTTATTATTTAAATAATTTCAAATATCAGTATTCAAAAGATAATGTACACTTTTAGAAAAAAAATGGCTTTATAACGGTCAAAATGCCCATAAAATGTAAAAATCAGTTAAAACTTATTGGAAAAGATGAATTTCTATCAGTGTGAACTGACCACTGCACAGAATATGAAGAATATCAAAAACTTTAGGAGTCAGCTGTCCACGGCAGTCCTTAAGGTACCAGCACAATAACACACTCAGCAAAATATCGTCATCCATAAAATCCCAGAAAATTATCGAGATATTCTTTTTTGCCAATATCGCACACCCCTAGTAGACACACCAAATATTAAAGTTAAAAGTGGATAAAAACAGTACGACTCACTTCATCTGATATTTGCTGTGCTCAGAGCAACCATCTGCATGTTTGTTTCATGAACATCATGAAATAAAACCATGTTTTGGAGGCAAAAAAACACCTGAGTCAGGTGTTCTAACAATTTTGGCCACCACTGTATAATGTTCGAAATAATCATCAATGCCACAATAAATAACAAAAGTAACGTTATTATTTTAAATATCACTCTTTAGTGTGCCAGTACATTTAAATGTGTGCCAAAGAGCTGTTTAGTGCATTAGCACTTAAGAGTGTCCTGGAGGAAGCAGCCTGGTACCTTGAGATGTATGATGTGTCCTTTAGACGTCACACCCAGATCTCTCATGTCCGTCTCGGACAGCAGCAGCAGTCTCTGTCCTGTGATGTGATTCTGCTTGAAGATTTCGGCGTACTGCTGCAGCTCTCCATCACCTACACAGCACACACGCTTATGTTTCTGTCCTAGCAGGGACTCTTTCACTTAACTGCATCAATGTTTATTGTTGTTATACTGACCTAATGATATTTTGTATCCTCGAACCCTTTACCGAAAAAGCTAACCATCAAAGACACCATTCTGGATTTGTATTTGAATATACACTACTGTTTGAATGTTTAGTGAAACAAGTCTCATGCTCACCAGGGCTGCATTTATACAGTAAAAAGAGTAATATTATGAAATATTATTACTATTTAAAATAATTGTTTTCTATTTAAAAATATAATTTATTCCTGCGATACAAAGCTGAATTTGTAGCATCATTACTCCAGTCTTCATTGCATGATCCTTGAGAAATCATCGTAATATGTTAATTTGCTGCTCAAGAAACATTATGTTGAAAACAGGTTTCGCTGCTTAATATTTCCAGGGTTCTTTGATGAGTAAAAAGTTCCAAAAACAGCATTTATTTCAAATAGAAATCGTTTGTAACACTGTGAAAGTCTTTACTGTCACTTGTGATCAATTTAATGTGCCCTTGTGGAATAAAAGTATTAATTTCTTTAAAAAAGAATCTCACTGGCCCCAAATTTTAATTTTGTATAAATATAAATATAAGTATGATGAAGAATCTCACCTTGAAAAATCTGCTCCATCCAGAAATGCTGTAAAGTATGCAAAATATGTAAAAAAAAAAAAGAACAAAAATCTAAAGGTGAAGTCTGATCAGATCAGCTCTGTTGAGAAATATTCTACCCACCACATGTTCTTCTGTCCAGGAGTGGATGGCCAGGTTTGGGAGAAGCTGTCAAACACAGACAGAAGCACAGAAAGACTCACGTGTGCACACAGCCTACATTAATATCAGCACAGAGAAGTGCAGATTTATCAGTATTATCAACAAGACCGATTGGGTACCCTCACTCAATTCATACATTTTTGATTTTGTCTTAATACAGTATATGACGCTCACTTGTAATGAAAAAATAAAATATTGGTGTGATCCCTTATTTACATATGTGTAAAAATATGCATTATAGAAGTAGTTTTAATGCATTAATTATAACTTTTATGCACCTTATAATGCATTGTGTAAACCCCAGGAATAACTGTAACACAGTTATATTGCAATATAATACTTATCTATTCACTGTTACAACTTTAGAAAGTATAATGCGTTAAAACACGTGACAAACAAAGCTTCAAATATTATAATGCATTTGGTTAGATATAGATATAATGCATTACAATGTGCATTATCTTTATATTGCATTCTACATAAAGGCTTGAAGTAAAGTGTTACCAAAATGATGTTAACAATAACTGTTGTTAGATGCTATTTTTCACATGTTCTCATCCTGTGTTTCCAACATCTACTTTCTATATTAGCAAATACTTAAGCTTTTGCTAAAGTAAAAGCTAGCGTTTTGTTTTTATTATTTTGTTTTTGAATCACATAAACTATTATTAAAAGAATGAGAAATTGTATCCTATGTGCTTAAGGTAATGAATTATTCTATAAAATGTCTTCAAAATTATAAGAGCACAATCCAGTTCCATCAGATTGTTGCACAATATATCTCAAGTCAATATTAATCATCTGTCAATCAGTACAGAAAGGTATTACAGTCTCACTTACATCATTGATATGAGAGAGATTTCTTATAGAGAAAAGACATTTTTGCAGGGATAAATATAAAAACAACATATCTGACACACCAGTGAACAATGAGGAATGAGGGAAATAATATCAGTATTTTTAATGGTGTCAGAACTAATGCTCATTTTTTAATTTGGATTAGAGATGTCAATATGACCAGGTCATACTAAAACGCACTGTGATGAACTCAGTGAAAAAAATAAAAAAATAATTCAAGATGGCGGGTATGAAATGTGGCTTATAAATACATTTTAATAAGAACCAATACAAACAGGCACCAATTCAATCAGTGCGAATAATTATAAGAACCCTCATGTATCATTATTTAGATGATAAACAGTCAAACTAGTTTAAAGCTTTCACCTGCTCAACATTTCCTTTATTGTACAACTTGTTTGACCATCCCTTGTGAAAAAAAAGGTACACATTAACATACTTTTACAAACAGTACTTGTTAAATAATATACTTTACAAGAATATACTTGTGTGCAAACTGAATGTAATGTTTTTGGACATTGATAATTGAACTTCAGAGTGATTTTGACCCACTTAAGTAGGACTTAAGTACATCTTTACATGTAATTTCATAACTCTGTTGTCATTGAAATATGGTTAAAGTACTGCTGAATGTACTGGCAAGCATTTATGATAAACTAAATATAGTTGTATACAGTCAGTTCTCTTGAAACTTGTATGCCATGTATTTAAATATATTTGCAGTTATACATTGAAATGACAAAGCTGTGTTTTAGTATATTTCAAATAAATTAAATGTAATATCAAACAACATGCAACAGTTAAGCGCTTTACATGTCCTTTAGTACATTACTCAACATCAAAACAAGCGCACTTATTAAAAGTGTGTTTAGAAACATGAAAGTGCACTCTCATTAAATACGCTTAAGTGGCCTTTTATTTCATTAAAGGGGTCCTATTATGCTTTTTCACTTTTTCAACTTTAGTTAGTCTGTAATGTTACTGTTTGAAC
>NW_015549571.1:1128085-1134671 GCF_001515605.1 Sinocyclocheilus anshuiensis
GCAATATTTACACTGAAGCTCGCAGGCAGCTATGGTAAGGGGCGTGACATTTCCCGACCAGGCACCGAGTGCTGCCAGTCATAACACACACTGGCCCAGCTAACCAATCTCAAGACCCACTGGCCCAGCTAACCAATCACAGCACACACTGGCCCAGCTAGCCAATCACAGCACACACTGGCCCAGCTAGACAATCACAACACACACTGGCCCAGCTAGCCAATCACAGCACACAATGGCCCAGCTAGCCAATCACAGCACACACTGGCCCAGCTAACCAATCACAGCACACACTGGCCCAGCTAACCAATCACAGCACACACTGGCCCAGCTAGCCAATCACAGCACACACTGGCCCAGCTATCCGAAAGATGGTTTTGGTCATTTAAGGTAGTTGTTATCACGCTGATACATGTTAAATTGTTCATTTTTGTGATCAGTTTGATTTCAGCTAGTAATTTGATGCTATAAAAATGGGGCTTGTCGTTATGGTTGATTGGGTCTGCGGGTGTTTGGGCGGGAGTTTGATACCACGGCTCCACCTCACGACACTACTGCGCAGACTCAAATCTCTACTACGCAGACTCGGGCTCCAAACAAACAAATCTCTACTACGCAGACTCGGGCTCCAAACGAACAAATCTCTACTGCGCAGACTCTGGCTCCAAACGAACAAATCTCTACTGCGCAGACTCTGGCTCCAAACAAAAAAATCTCTACTACGCAGACTCGGGCTCCAAACAAACAAATCTCTACTACGCAGACTCGGGCTCCAAATGAACAAATCTCTCCTGCGCAGACTCGGGCGCTCCAAATTACATCATTTACTCAAGATGGCAGCGGCCATACTGAGATGCTTTGGCTTCACTTGTCTATAGTGGAAGGAATAGGAGACCATCCATCCGTCCATCTTTTTTTACAGTCTACGAATAAACTACGCCTTTCTTTACGAACACTAAAACGTTCTTTTATATGATGGAATAAATTTGTTGAAATTGATATCAAATAGAAGAGAGTGAGCAACTTACCTGAATACACTGTTTATAAGCATTTGTAATTCAATTTGTTACATCAGTTTGTGTTTTGATGAATTCCCTTATGATTAGTCAAATAAATTGATGTAGATGTGTCCAAAATGTTGAACGTTAGGGTATATTTTTAAATTAAAATGTTTTCAACATAAGTGCTTAATAAAGAGCTATCCTTATTAAGAGCATAATTACACATTCTCAAATAATTTCAGAAATTCATTTGAACCACACCATCCACCTTTATGCCCAATGACGCTTTGCGCAAATTAGGGGGAGAAACTTCCGTTAAACTGTAAACAATCAGCAAAAGTTTTGCTCAATGAACAAAGCATTTTCAAAAACTGGGCACAATACGGTCACATTAATCTACTCATCCTTAAACATTCTTCCAACAGTAAAAGTAAAACTGTAAAAGCATGAACAAATTACTTTTAACATGCCATGAATAACCCATAAAGTTTGATTATTCTGCAGCAATATTACAGATGTGTCAAGTAACACTGTAGTAATATATGAGATTTTTTTTAATTGAGATTGGCCTGTGGGTCCAGAGGAAACATCCGATCAAACTCCCTCATCATGGCCTGCAGCTCTCCATCTGAACTCAAGTCCTTCTCCACACTCGATTTTAACATGCCATGAATAACCCATAACGTTTGATTATTCTGCAGCAATATTACAGATGTGTCAAGTAACACTGTAGTAATATATGAGATTTTTTTTTATTGAGATTGGCCTGTGGGTCCAGAGGAAACATCCGATCAAACTCCCTCATCATGGCCTGCAGCTCTCCATCTGAACTCAAGTCCTTCTCCACACTCGAGTCAAAAAACAACTCTGAGCTTAACGCTGCCGCCAGAGGAAGAAAGAACTGAGAAGATGAGGACAGATGGAAACAGACAGAGAATATAAAAAATGAAAAAAGGACAAACACAGAAAAAGAAAAAAAAATTAAGCGAAAGAAATCAGTAACATAAACAAGATTTGAACGGTGATTCAGAAGGCAGAGATGAGTGTAAAGCGTACAGCTGAAGACACAGCCAATCAAAAGATGTGCTCTAAATACTCATAAAACAAGCTAATAATGTTTCTGCTGGCATGTTTGTTGTTTATACGTACAGCGTTCCTGTAGCTCAAACAGTAAAGCACAGCAATCGCACGTCAAGTGTGCGGAATGGATAATCTGACAAAATGTATATCTTCAATGCAATATAAGTCACTTGGTATAAAAGCATCTGCCAAATGCATAGATATAAAGGATCTGCTGCAGCTGAAGTCTGGTTTAGTCGTGCAGTGAAACACTGCATCCCATGATGCTCAGCTGAGCATCATGGGATGCAGTGTTTCACTGCACGACTAAACCAGAAAGAATTCTTTACTCATTTAAAACACAATCAAATTTAATATGCTCCTTTATTCTTTTATATATTTTAATATGTACACGTTAGAATAAGCATGTTGTTTGAATTTTTACATAAATATTGTGTTACACTGAATGACAATTTAACATTATTTCAACCAAATTTTGACATTTTATTCTCCGAAAACTAATTTGAAACCTTAAAAGTAGACACTTACATTTAATGTGCTTTCTATGGACATAAAATCACTTTTGTAAATTTATTTTGATGTGGACATCTTAATGTCTTTGACCCATGCACATTTTTTTTCTTGTGAAAAAGAAGTGTGCTTAATTGTTTTGAATGTGTACTTGTTGTCACGAATCCGGTCCTTGGCCTTCCGGCCGATTGCCACTAGAGGTCACTCTACCATTACATTGACTCTCACACTACACAGACTGTTACATGTCACTCCGGACTACAGTTCCCATCATCCATTGCACTTACACAGCTGAATTCACTGATCACACAGCCATCACTATCACACGCTCACCTGAGAGCCATTACACACTCTATTTAACACTCTCTCAGTTCCTGTTCAGATTGCCGAGTATTGTTCTGCATTTTCCACTCCCCTAGTGTTGTTAGCTGCCTTACCGAGCCATTCCGTGTTTTCTGTTTTAGTCTCGTGTATTGTTCTGCGTTTATCACTCATCTAGCGATAGCTGCATTACCGAGCCTAGTGTCTTGTTTTCCTTGTTTTCATCGTCTTGCCTTGTCTGTTTCCCCGTGTTCTGATCACTGCCTGTGGACCTGGATTATCCCTTGAGTCGCCTTGCAGATGGATCCGCACGCTTCCTGTATTCCCTCCGTTACACTTATAGTGAAATCTTAAAAGTCTGTTTAGAAAAAAACTGTACTCGCATATAATCAAAATGAAATAAAAGGGAAACTTAAGTGTACTTAAAGTGAGTTCGCTTTCATGTTTCTTAACACACTTAAGTACACTTTTAAATTCACTTTGTAATAATGTCAAATTAAGTTTTACTTTAAAGTACGTTTTAATCTTTTGTCATATTTTACTGTAAAGAGGTACACTTATCTTTATGAGTTGCTAAAGCAAAGTATGTGATTATAATATTAACTGTAGTGTTATTCATTATTACATTTAAAGTTAATATTATTTTAAATACCATCACTCCACCATCATCATTACTTATCTAATTAATTACAAATATATTTAAAATACATTTAAGTACATTTTAGTTTATCATAAAGGCTTGTCAGTACGTTCAGCAGTACTTTAACCATATTTCAAAGACAATAGAACTAATGAAATTCAGCAATTTGTTCAGCTATTTATTTATTTATTACAAAGTTTAAAAATAATAATTTTGGTTACACTTTATTTTAAGGTGTCCTTGTTACAGTGTAATTATACATTTAAGTACTGAGTAATATTAATTAACTACATGTACTTACTATATGGTTAGGGTTAGGGTTACTTGCATGTAATTATGCATAATTTATTGTTATTATAATAGTAAGTACATGTAACATGTGTAATAGGGTTGCACGATATTGGATTTTTGCCGATATCCGAATGCCGATAATTTTCAACTCATTTTGGCTGATAGCCGATGCCGATACCGATATATAATTATTTAAAATTTTGGTTAGTTTTTAACAAGAACTTATTGGTAACACTTTACTTGAAGGGGTGTGCATAAGACTGCCATGACACCTTCATAATCATGACATGACACATGTCATGATTATGTAGGTGTCATGTCATGATGGCATTAGGACCCGGGGGAGACTGCCGCTGCACGTGCTATTACTGTTTACTCTATCACACACTGAACGGGTCATTCTGTACTTGCATTCTCAGTTTAAATGCAGTGATCCAAAACAGTGAATCCAATCACCATTCAGGCAAAACTTTGCTCAAAGAATGAGCCACAATGCTGACATGATATAATTGCACTGTTGACGTGATCTCATCGCTAGCACACCCTGAGCACATGCGAGTTAATATATTCCTCTTATCAGAAAGACATATCGGCATAATTTTTCATATCGGGCCGATGCCGATATTTACATTTAAAGCCATTATCGGCCGATTCCGATATTGGTCCGATAATATCGTGCATCCCTAGTTACTTGCATGTAATTATGCATAATTTAATGTTATTATAATAGTAAGTACATGTAACGTGTAACAAGGACACTTTTAAAATAAAGTGTTACCAAAATGTTTTCCTTTTATCGCAATTAACATGCAATTAAACATTCAGTTTGCACTTAAGTATTTTCGGTAACACTTAATTTTAAAGGTGTCCTTGTTACACATGTTACATGTACTTACTATTTTAATAACAATAAATTATGCATAATTACATGCAACTAACCCTAAACCAAACCCTCATCCTAACCCTAACCATATAGTAAGCACATGTAGTTAATTAATATTACTCAGTACTTAAATGTATAATTACACTGTAACAAGGACACCTTAAAATAAAGTGTAACCGTATATTCTTTTAAATTTTATTATTTCAGTAATAAGCACTCGGTTTAAAAATGTATGCTAAAGTGTACTTCTTTTTCACAAGGATTATGACACTTTTTGGTTGTTGTTCTTTTTGAAGCTTGACAGTCCTTTGCCAGCTGCTTTCATAGTATGGAAAAGAGCATGAATATTTTAAAAGATATACACAAGAGTGTGAATATTCTTCAAAACATCTCCTTATATGGTCTATTAGAGAAATAGAAGGTCTTGGAAAACATGAGAGTAAGGGGCCGTTCACATGTCGTGCATAAAAACGCGTGGAAAACGCTAGGTGCGCCGCTTTCTGCTTTTTTTCCAAAGTGTTCGGGAGCTCGCGCTCCGGAGGCCTCTGTCGTTGCTAAGCAACCATGACTTGCGCTCTCCATGAAGATGCGGAAGTTTCAGCAAAGGATAAATGGATTTGCAGCACTAAAAATTGCTTGCAGTAGCTCTGCTACTAAATTTATTTAAAAATAGCTATCCCTGTACAGCTATGATCAGCTGTTCTTTCATCTTGGCTGAGCTTTCAATGTTGTTACGGGAAAGATGAAGCTGATTGGTTGGTTCTTGTCACATGACCCGCGGTGTGCTTGCGGCATTCTGAAAAGCTGAAATGTTTTTATCTCGATGCGGCGCGGATGCGCCTGGAAAAAATTAGCATGTGCACAATTTGAAATAACGAACTTGAGCGCACAAAAGATGCGATATGTGAACGGCCCCTAAAGCATGACAGAAGTGATTCAGATTGACTTTATGTTAGAGCGATGAGTCAAGCCCTCCGTGAGCTGCAGTAAGAGACAGACAGAGACTCACCGGTGTGTTGGACTGCTCGATGAGCTTTCTCTCCCACATCTTTAGCCGTCTCTCTCTTTCTTTCAGCTCTTGCTCTTTGGTGCTCAGATCTCTCTCCAGCCGCTTCAGACGCTCTAGAGTCGCCTCGATCTCACACCTGCTCACACAAAACCCATTATATTCATTAACATCACACCACTATTTAATGAGAACATACCTAAATATTCTTTGCATAATGTGGCATACACTGATATGGAGATGTAAATAATTTAGTGCTGTCAAATCGATTAATCGCATTCAAAATAATAGTTTGTACATAATATATGTGTGTTCTGAGTATATTTATGTCATTTATATTTACTGACCAAAGATGAGGACTCAGCGGAGGAAGGGCTTGCGCCGTCCACCAGCCTCCACTCTCTCCAGCCCCCACTACCAGCGCATGCTCCAATTTAAGACCTTGAGCTCCCTCCGTCAACAGGGGGCTGACGTGAGGAATTTTGCCCTGGAGTTCAGCGGTGCTGCAGAGGGGTTGGGGTTTAATGATCCGGCCCTCAAGGACCTCTTTAATTACGCCATTGATGAGCCCCTCAATTGGTGGAGAATGAGGGGGCTGGACCACCTGACGTTTGGGGGATTTGTGGAGTTTTCTCCATTTATTCTCCCTGTGTTTGCAGTCCTGGGTTGGTTCGTCACCCTATCTCCCTGGATGTGTCCTGTCTTGTCGTGTTGTGTCGAGATCCTGCCTTGCCTAGCCTTGCCAGCCTGTTTTTCCCCCACGGGGTAGTTTTTGTTGTCTGTTTTGTTTTATTTTATTAATAAAGCCCTTATCTTCCCGCACTATTGAGTCCTCGCTCCATCCTTCATCCCCA
>NW_015549571.1:1134761-1138640 GCF_001515605.1 Sinocyclocheilus anshuiensis
CCCATCTTGCTACCTGATTATTGGTTAATTTGTCCCACGTGTTCCCTCGTTACCCTCCTCATTTGCTCTCCATTTATTCTCCCTGTGTTTGCAGTCCTGGGTTGGTTCGTCACCCTATCTCCCTGGATGTGTCCTGTCTTGTCGTGTTGTGTCGAGATCCTGCCTTGCCTAGCCTTGCCAGCCTGTTTTTCCCCCACGGGGTAGTTTTTTGTTGTCTGTTTTGTTTTATTTTATTAATAAAGCCCTTATCTTCCCGCTCTATTGAGTCCTCGCTCCGTCCTTCATCCCCAACACTGACAATTTATATGTAGCACACACACATATGTATATATTTAAGAAATATTTCCACACACATATTTATATTTATACGATTTATATTATAAATAAATATCAATATATATTACAAATATTTTTTTAAATATATACATACACACATGTGCGTATGTTTATTTCTCCATATAAATATACACAGAAGACTTATTATGTAAACACAATCTATTATTATGGATGCAATTAATTGCGAATAATCGATTTGACAGCACTAAAATAAATAGATATAGGATTAGGTGATTGCTTTCTGTTTTGACAACACTCTCACTTTTGGATTAGACTAAGAATTTTAGCAATATAATTATACATTTCACTGGACTTTGGGGCCAGAACAACAGAAAAAAAAACACTTATTCAAAGACAAAAAATATTAAGAAAGTTGAGTTCAAATATGTTACAACAACTGGTAAAAAAAAAAAATAATGCTCTAATAATGCTCATAAAATAATGGGTCTAATAATGCTCATAACCTGTATACAAATGTCCTATTTCAGACACACACGGTGTCTGTACTGTTACTCACAAGTATGTATTTTTTTATTAAAATATGTTTCCAAGTGCTCTAACAAATGGCTACATCGTGGTTTGAAGAAATTGTTATTTTTCTATGCTGATTTCACAACAAAGCTCTGAAATGTTATGGAAGAATCATGGCTGAATATTGTCTTTATTCTCTAGACGGCATAAATGCTCCTACAGGAAAGACATTTTCTCAGCTGGTCGGCAACATTTAGTGCAGAATCGTCCAGTGGAGTTTCTTTAATTATAGGTGTGCGCAGTCAAGCCTGAGTCATTGTTCATTTGTAATATCGTATTTCATCACCAGAGGGAGCTGCACATTCTCTCCAGACTACAGTTATTTATAAAAGTAACTCCTCCCATTAGGACCGCCCCTTTCGTTTAGCCCCACCCCCTGCTTGCTCCACTCCAACTCCAAACTTCCCTGTGCGATTGATTTCCTTGTCTGTTTCTTTTCTGACAGATGCTGTTGAAATTTCCCATTCACATGTCCTCAGTTCCCCTTTTCGACACATCACGTCTCTTCTCTTCTTTCGCTGTTTCTGTGGCTCTGTCTGTTTCTCTGTTTAGCTGTAGGGAGGGACAGGAACCTCTTGTCCCTGTATTGTGGCCCACTTCCAGTCTTAATATAGCATCAAACACCCAGAACTTTCTAGACAACCAGTACACAAAATGTGTGAACAGAAACGCATGGCAGTGTGTTAGAAATAAAATAAAAGTGTTACACTGTGTATTGTATTATATTATTACCTATTTAATTTTGCTTAAAACTTTGCAGTATTTAAACTTTAGTTTAATTTTGTGTTGCATTTTTGCGTAATGTAGTAACGCAAAAAAATCCATCAACTGGCAGGAATATGATACTGATATTTGTGCAGTATGTAATCATTAGTGAGTTACTGTACCTCCACTCTGCTTTATTGTGCAGGAAAGTGTTGCACTCATCAGGTAAGTGACTGTCGTTCCACATGGACTCCAGCGTGGACAAGATGTGTTTGAACAGCGGCCTGTCCTACAACACCATCACAACAGCTTAATTAAAACCACAGAGCATTTCTGACACGCTCAACTCTTCTAAAACACTATAAACATTTATAAATTGATAACTGGCTCATGTGATCAATAAACAACACAACATCAAAACTCTCCCTATAGTGAAAAATCTAATGAAGCAGACTTTAGTATACTTTTAAAAAGAGTTCTTCTCATGGAAATAATATTAATTGCAATTAAGTTCAAATGTATCATAATTTCACGTTCTGTTAAACACAATTTGCTGAACTTTAGAGTGATTTAATGGCCCATCTGTAGGTAGGACTCAAGTACATCTTTATGTGTAATAATTACTTCTATTGTCTTTCAAATATGGTTAAAGTGCTGCTGAATGTACTGACAAGCCTTTATGATCAACTCAAATATGCTTTAATGTAATTTCTGTTAAACCTTGTATGTCACGTATTTAAATATATTTGTAATTACACATCTGTAAGGATGAAAACAGATCAAATGTAATATTGAATAACTCATTACATTCAGAAGTATAATCAAGGGTTTTACAAGTGCTTTATTATGTTAGTCAACACATCAAAATAAGTGTACTTCTTTAAAAAATGACAAAAGATCATTAAAACAATGTACTTTAAAGCAAAACTTTTAATTAGACATTATTACAAAGTTAATTAGCAAAATTGACAAAAGTGCACTTGAGTGTGTTAGTCATCTTTAACACTTAAGTGGCCTTTTTTCATTAATATTATAATATCTGAAGTACTGTTTTTAAAATGTACTTTTAAGGTTCGAAGTACACTACAAGTGCACTTTCAATTAAACTAATTGCACTTCTTTTTCACAAGGGCTTGTAAGGTTGACCCTACAGTCAGTAGGCCGTGACACATTAACAGCTTTTTCAATTAAACATTCGTAAGCTGTCATAAACTTAATGAACGGTAGAAACGTCCATATGATACTGTTTCTATACAGCTGTGTGCTATGATACTGTTCTGTACAGTGTGTGACGTCAACGCCAGCAAACGTGAATTTATGAAGCTCTCTAGAATGAGTGTGAGTGTTCAGAGGAGATGAAACTGAGACGGAGAAAACAAGCCCTGGAATTAACTTTGATTGGATGAATTAAAAATGTCAGAATAAGAGACATATTAATAAAGACAGCAGTTAACACCCTGACCAAACAGCATGTCTTATCTATTATTCATGCATTAATGCATTTCACCTTAACGCTTAGTAAATACCAGTCTACTTAAGCACTGCATAATTACTGTATTAGTATAGTATTAGTATACTGCAACATATTGCTAATGCTTTGTAATGTATGTAATTATCGTAGGTTCATTGTATGTTTGCATACAATTTATACTGTATTTGACTATAAAAAGAGTTGATTGACTTATCTCTTCAGGGGTCGTTCAAATCCTGAATGACTTTCTTTCTTCTGTGGAACATTCAAAAACATTCGGAACCAATATTTTGTTGGTAACCAATCACTTGTGGTAAGCTTCGACTTCTACTGTACGAACAAAACATTTCTTTAAAAATCTTCATGTTACACAGAAGAAATCAATTAATACAGGGTTGGAACACCAAAAGGGTGCATCAAATTAAAATTTGTATTATAAAGCGGATAGTTCCGGTCCTTGACTCTGATTGGTTGAGCCGCGTTCGAAGCTGTTGTAAATTACTCTACAAACATACACCTTTGTTTACGTCTGTGTGTTGTTCGGCAACCACTTTGTTGGAACCACAACTGTTTCTGAGGAACTACATTGTTTGGTGGAAGAATACTGTTTTTATTAATATCATTACACTTTATTTTGTGAAACCTAACTACGTATATGGAATAACCGTTTTATAAAAGCAATAAGCCCCGTGAAGCCATGGTTTACAGTGAATTTATAACAGCTAAGGGGTGTTTGCGGAGTGCCTAAAACCCCCTTAGCTGTTATAAATTCACTGTAAACCATGGCTTCACGGGGCTTATTGCTTTTATAAAACGGTTATTCCATATACGTAGTA
>NW_015549571.1:1143419-1167449 GCF_001515605.1 Sinocyclocheilus anshuiensis
ATTTATTTTATTGCTTCCGATTTTTTAACCACAGTCACACTTTTGTAGTACATTGACAATTTTACAACATAAAATTCCTCTGGCGTTTAGGGCAAAAATATCAGGGAAAAAAACACTTACTGTTGATTATCATTACTTTAAATAATAAATTATTTTGTAACATTTTAACATTACTTATTGCTTTCTGTTTTGACAACACTCTCACTTTTGGATTAGACTAAGAATTTTAGCAATATAATTATACATTTCACTGGACTTTGGGGCCAGAACAACAGAAAAAAAAACACTTATTCAAAGACAAAAAATATTAAGAAAGTTGAGTTCAAATATGTTACAACAACTGGTAAAAAAAAAAAATAATGCTCTAATAATGCTCATAAAATAATGGGTCTAATAATGCTCATAACCTGTATACAAATGTCCTATTTCAGACACACACGGTGTCTGTACTGTTACTCACAAGTATGTATTTTTTTATTAAAATATGTTTCCAAGTGCTCTAACAAATGGCTACATCGTGGTTTGAAGAAATTGTTATTTTTCTATGCTGATTTCACAACAAAGCTCTGAAATGTTATGGAAGAATCATGGCTGAATATTGTCTTTATTCTCTAGACGGCATAAATGCTCCTACAGGAAAGACATTTTCTCAGCTGGTCGGCAACATTTAGTGCAGAATCGTCCAGTGGAGTTTCTTTAATTATAGGTGTGCGCAGTCAAGCCTGAGTCATTGTTCATTTGTAATATCGTATTTCATCACCAGAGGGAGCTGCACATTCTCTCCAGACTACAGTTATTTATAAAAGTAACTCCTCCCATTAGGACTGCCCCTTTCGTTTAGCCCCACCCCCTGCTTGCTCCACTCCAACTCCAAACTTCCCTGTGCGATTGATTTCCTTGTCTGTTTCTTTTCTGACAGATGCTGTTGAAATTTCCCATTCACATGTCCTCAGTTCCCCTTTTCGACACATCACGTCTCTTCTCTTCTTTCGCTGTTTCTGTGGCTCTGTCTGTTTCTCTGTTTAGCTGTAGGGAGGGACAGGAACCTCTTGTCCCTGTATTCTGGCCCACGTCCAGTCTTAATATAGCATCTAACACCCAGACCTTTCTAGATCACCAGTGCACAAAATGTGTGAAGGCACATGCATGGTAGTTTGAAATTAAATTGAAATTAACAGTATTATTTTATATTATATTAGATTATATTATACCATAACATTTTTTTCTTTAAAAAATTAATTTGAAAATAAAAATGTGCATTTTTGTGCAACGAAGTAATGCAAAAAAATACATGGCAGGCATATGATATTGATATTTGTGTAATCACTGGTGAGTTACTGTACCTCCACTCTGCTTTATTGTGCAGGAAAGTGTTGCACTCATCAGGTAAGTGACTGTCGTTCCACATGGACTCCAGCGTGGACAAGATGTGTTTGAACAGCGGCCTGTCCTACAACACCATCACAACAGCTTAATTAAAACCACAGAGCATTTCTGACACGCTCAACTCTTCTAAAACACTATAAACATTTATAAATTGATAACTGGCTCATGTGATCAATAAACAACACAACATCAAAACTCTCCCTATAGTGAAAAATCTAATGAAGCAGACTTTAGTATACTTTTAAAAAGAGTTCTTCTCATGGAAATAATATTAATTGCAATTAAGTTCAAATGTATCATAATTTCACGTTCTGTTAAACACAATTTGCTGAACTTTAGAGTGATTTAATGGCCCATCTGTAGGTAGGACTCAAGTACATCTTTATGTGTAATAATTACTTCTATTGTCTTTCAAATATGGTTAAAGTGCTGCTGAATGTACTGACAAGCCTTTATGATCAACTCAAATATGCTTTAATGTAATTTCTGTTAAACCTTGTATGTCACGTATTTAAATATATTTGTAATTACACATCTGTAAGGATGAAAACAGATCAAATGTAATATTGAATAACTCATTACATTCAGAAGTATAATCAAGGGTTTTACAAGTGCTTTATTATGTTAGTCAACACATCAAAATAAGTGTACTTCTTTAAAAAATGACAAAAGATCATTAAAACAATGTACTTTAAAGCAAAACTTTTAATTAGACATTATTACAAAGTTAATTAGCAAAATTGACAAAAGTGCACTTGAGTGTGTTAGTCATCTTTAACACTTAAGTGGCCTTTTTTCATTAATATTATAATATCTGAAGTACTGTTTTTAAAATGTACTTTTAAGGTTCGAAGTACACTACAAGTGCACTTTCAATTAAACTAATTGCACTTCTTTTTCACAAGGGCTTGTAAGGTTGACCCTACAGTCAGTAGGCCGTGACACATTAACAGCTTTTTCAATTAAACATTCGTAAGCTGTCATAAACTTAATGAACGGTAGAAACGTCCATATGATACTGTTTCTATACAGCTGTGTGCTATGATACTGTTCTGTACAGTGTGTGACGTCAACGCCAGCAAACGTGAATTTATGAAGCTCTCTAGAATGAGTGTGAGTGTTCAGAGGAGATGAAACTGAGACGGAGAAAACAAGCCCTGGAATTAACTTTGATTGGATGAATTAAAAATGTCAGAATAAGAGACATATTAATAAAGACAGCAGTTAACACCCTGACCAAACAGCATGTCTTATCTATTATTCATGCATTAATGCATTTCACCTTAACGCTTAGTAAATACCAGTCTACTTAAGCACTGCATAATTACTGTATTAGTATAGTATTAGTATACTGCAACATATTGCTAATGCTTTGTAATGTATGTAATTATCGTAGGTTCATTGTATGTTTGCATACAATTTATACTGTATTTGACTATAAAAAGAGTTGATTGACTTATCTCTTCAGGGGTCGTTCAAATCCTGAATGACTTTCTTTCTTCTGTGGAACATTCAAAAACATTCGGAACCAATATTTTGTTGGTAACCAATCACTTGTGGTAAGCTTCGACTTCTACTGTACGAACAAAACATTTCTTTAAAAATCTTCATGTTACACAGAAGAAATCAATTAATACAGGGTTGGAACACCAAAAGGGTGCATCAAATTAAAATTTGTATTATAAAGCGGATAGTTCCGGTCCTTGACTCTGATTGGTTGAGCCGCGTTCGAAGCTGTTGTAAATTACTCTACAAACATACACCTTTGTTTACGTCTGTGTGTTGTTCGGCAACCACTTTGTTGGAACCACAACTGTTTCTGAGGAACTACATTGTTTGGTGGAAGAATACTGTTTTTATTAATATCATTACACTTTATTTGCTCTGTTTTATTTTGTGAAACCTTACTACGTATATGGAATAACCGTTTTATAAAAGCAATAAGCCCCGTGAAGCCATGGTTTACAGTGAATTTATAACAGCTAAGGGGGTTTTAGGCACTCCGCAAACACCCCTTAGCTGTTATAAATTCACTGTAAACCACGGCTTCTTGGGGCTTATTGCTTTAATATATTACTTATTTACCCAGCACATTTTTTATTTTGGTCGTGCATGTGCACCCCTGTAAATAAAAACAGTTTTATCGGGAATTTGGCTGTATTAAAGTACAGTATGTCAGCAAACAAATGTAAAAGGCTGACACTAGGCAGAATGTACACAACTGTATATAATTAGCGTATGGCGTCATCGTAGTGACATTTAGCAACTTTTCGAGCAGACTTTAGCTGCTTCCATTGATTACATTTAGTAACAGTGGTTTAGTCTGTGGTCATAATCTATGATGTGACCTAATTGACACATCAAGGTAAACGTGTGTATTTGTTGTAGAGGTCTGCACGGGCTTTAAAGTGAAGCCTGAACCCGGCCCGTACCCGACCCGACCCGACCCGACCCGAGCGGCACAGTTAAATTTAGAGCCCGAACCCAACCCAAACCCAAAATCTTTTTTTCCCCCCACAACGAATAGCCAATTAAAAAAAAAATGCTGTATTTCACGATTGCATGCAACGGTCAGTAAACAAATACATGTAAAGAAACAGAATCATTAAGGCTCGGCCAGTTCACAAGGCAAAAGAAAAAAAAACATAATAATTCTTCCATCGTGCAAATTATGGTCATTTTAGTCAATTAAGGCTCGTTAGCATTCGGCCTGATTTAAATCAGACACAGAGATGCAGTGCGGTAAGATCGCATTTATTTGAATTAATTATATCATGGGGAGGGATGAAAGTTGCGTGTGTGAACCTGCGTCTGCGCGTCTCTCTCTACAAGCAATGAGGCTTAGTTCCTTCAAAAACAGCGATTTTACCCCCTCATTGCAGAGAAATATAACGTTGCGAGTCAGTAGCCTGTCGAAGCTATTTTACTAATAAAAGTTTCCGTGCTGTGTTGTCGTGTGCAATAATGTGTGTGCGTGCGTCTATGAAAGCAGCGTAGCCTGCATATAGTTTTAGTTTAGCTATAAACCCGAGCCCGACCCGAACCCGAAGCTATTCATTAAACATTAACCTGAACCCGACCCGAAACCCGAAAGTATTTCGGGACCCGTCGGGCTCGGGTCGGGTAGCAGACCTCTAATTTGTTGTCTTACTTTCGGTTCTGTCAGCCAGCAGCTTCTCATCAGACAGGCGAAACTGGCCGGGCAGCTACTGGGAAGCGTCAGCCTCTGCAAAACACACATGAAACATGTCATAAACCACAGTCACAACTGCTGCAGACACTTCATCAGTCACTCGGCCGAGAGAAACTCCCTTTACCTCACTCTTCTCCACCACCAGCCAGGCCACCTGCAGCCCCTCCAGACCTTTGAAGGGAACTTCACGAGTCAGCATCTCCCACAGGACCTGAAAGAAACCCACGTGTTATTCATAGCTATATGATACAGATCTGTGCCAACAGAACCAATGCATCGACCAACTGACTACACAGTGCAAGCACACACTCAAAAAAAAAAACGATACATTTTTACAGCCAAATGTATTAGTTTTTCTCAAATTATATTGATGGTTGATGGTATTTTGATTTACTTAATAATTTGATTTATTTAATAAAAAAATTTATTTCCCTAAAACCAAAAAAACATTTATGCAAAGTAAGAAGATTATTTATTGTAAAGACCATGTAACATACTTAATCAATATACTGCATTTTCGTCAGTCATAAGCCAAAATATGGCTCAATATAATATTTTCGGCTTTTTACAACTTTTACAACCAAAAACAAAGGCTAAATTAGCGATAATATGTCAAACTAAAAACATGTTAATTAATGTTTAATTTAGATCACTTACTAAGTAAAGACAATATATGTCCTTAATGTTTATTGAGATGTCTTTTTTTATATGCATCACATTTTATGTCATGGACTATCAAAATAATAATGATAATAATATTAGTGCTGTCAAATGATTAATCGCGATTAATTGCATCCAAAATAAAAGTTTTTGTTTACATAATGTATGTGTGTGTACTGTGTATATTTATTATGTATACGCATGTATATATTTAAGCAAAATATGTTATTTTTATATATTAAATATATTTATATATGATATCAATTATATGATTATAAATATATACATGTAAATATTTTCAAAATGTGTGTGTGTGTGTATTTATATATACATAATAAATATACACAACACACACACACACACACACACACACATATATTATGTAAACAAACACTTTTATTTTGGATGCGATTAATCGCGATTAATCATTTGACAGCACTAAATAATAATAATACAATTTTTAAAAGATATGTAGTATGTGTTCTGCACATCAACAGTCTGGTGTTTTGACTGAGTTTTGATTTAAATCAATAAATGACAAAGTCGTTTAACTTTTTTCAGTGCGAGCACCCAGAAGCATTGTCGTTGATGTTCACACACTCACCACTCCGTACGAGTATGTGTCGCAGGTCTCAGACACTGGGAGGCTCTGGATGACTTCAGGGGCCATCCAGGGAAACGTGCCCACCAGAGACATGTGGGTGGTGTGAGACTGAAACTTAGACGCCCCGAAATCACAGATCTGAGCACATGGAGAATCCAATTAATCAGCAGATTAAGGGTTAATTTTTCATGTTTAACTAATAAAAGACAGCCTGAATCTTTATGTATGAACAGTCATCATGTACCTTGAGTACTGAATCTGCTGTCAACACAACTGGAATGAAAACACAAGTTGACCAGGTCAGAGAAAATACAGCATAAAAAATACACATACGGCCTTTATTTTTTATTTTTTTTATTTTTTTTACAAAAGTTACCAGTGTTGGGAAGGTAACATTGGAAATGTAATAGGTTACAGATTACAAGTTACCCTATTCAAAATGTAATAAGTAGTGCAACTATTTCAATTACTTTATTAAAGTAATGTAACTGATTACATTGGATTACTTTTCTACATTTCTAACAAATGTTTTCAACTGTTAATAATTTTCAAACATTTAAAGCAAGCAGAGTTAACCTTACAGTAGTGCTACTCAACACTGATTACTGTCAGACTTTCAAAGTCCTTCTTCACTTGAATTAAGATTATAAAAATGTAATTTTACACAAGTTTTCTCCGTAACTGACATTGATTAGTTACACTTTATTTTAAGGTGTCCTTGTTACAGTGTAATTATACATTTAAGTACTAAGTAATATTAATTGACTTGTGCACTTTATATATGGTTAGGGTTAGGATTAGGGGTTACTTGCATGTAATTATGCATAATTTATTGTTATTATAATAGTAAGTACATGTAACAAGTGTAACAAGGACACCTTAAAATAAAGTATTACCCAGTTACATTTATTTTGTAATTAAATTATGTAATTCCGTTACATGTAACCAATTATTCCACAAACCATTTCGGGACTTGAGGTCTCTGTGAATGACTGTTAACGGGGCCTCGGCGTGCAGATAATGCATGCCTATAAGAGAAAACACACAAAATGAGAAAGAGCAGAGTTTGATTTTGTAATAGTAATCATTAAAACAACAACATCTGTTGCTACCCATGTTTCTCAGTGTATATAAACACACAGTAAATGTGCTTAAGAGTAGTGCACTTACAATGGAGGCCACATTTAAACGCAGAAATGTGAAGCTTGTATTTTTGTTAGTGTGCTTATGACCTTTTCCAAACTTGTGGTTAAACATTATGCTCTCAACTCTTGTCTGGTGTCGTTTGATCCATGTAAACAGTGATTTATGAATACAGACTGAAAGCAAACGGGTCCATTTCTAGCAGATTTGACCGATTAGATATAACTTTGCACAGACAAGATTGGTCACTGATTATATCACATCAGCGTCATACTACCATGTGTAATGTAAACCCAAACACAGCAACATATTTCACACGAGTATGTGAAGGCAAATGTCAGAGCGCAGTTCATGCGTCAGATTCTCAGTGTTTCTTCAAGAGGCACAAACATGAATGTAAACAGTTTGTTTCCTCTTACAGGTCAAGTCCGGTCAGAGAAACAGCCATGCTGGCCTTCACTAGTTTAAAACCCAAAAAGCACCAAAAACCCACTAAAATCACAAAAACACACCAGCGTGACCAGGATGGGAGACTGGTCTCCACTAAGTATGAATGTGTTCTTGTCCTCATTAGGGACGTGCGAGACTTGCCAACTAGTCAACGAAATCTTGAAATCTGAAACGTTTTGTGTAGGCTATGTCAGACTAGCATACAGCAATTAAGCTTATTTTATTGGCTTGCTATAGTCGACTAGTCTATTACAAAATTTCCACTTAAACATTAGTGAAACTTGTTGTGGGGCACATCCCTAGTCCTTATGATTCTATTTTCAAAACAATGTAACCATTTCTGCTAGGCTTCCACTTGGTGCTGGGCGGTATGACCAAAAATGTATATCACGGTATTTTTCAAAATTATACCGGTTTCACTGTACACAGTATTTTTTTTTCATGCATGACCGGGTGTTAACCATATTTTCTACTGATTGAGAGAGGAAAAATAAAAGTTTTTGTTTACATAATAAATGTATGTGTATATTTAATATGTCTATATATAAATACACACACATGCATGCATATATTTCAGGAAAAAAATGTTATGTATATATAATAAATATATTTATTTGTTATATAAATTATATGAATATAAATATAGACATGTAAATATTTTCAAAATACATACTGTATGTGTGTGTGTATTTATATATACGTAATAAATATACACAGAACACACACATACAGTATATTATGCAAACAAAAACATTTATTTTGGATGCGATTAATCGCGATTAATCGTTTGACAGCACTAATATATATATATATATATATACACACACACATAGTGTTCCCAAAAGAATGCGAACTACTCAAATACAGACGCATGCCTCTAACGTATGACTGCAGACTGCATCTGTTAATATTCATGAATACTGTATGTTTAGCTTTGCTCTAGGTCATTGTGAGTACACATCATCATATAATGGTCAGATTATCAGGTTCAAACAGAGATACGCACAGAGAGAGGGGAAATTAATAGCCTCACTGACAAGGCTGAGCTGGTCATAAACAGCACCTTGACCTGCTCTTATTACGTTTACTTTTCATAAAGAGAGACTCAATAGTCTCTCAGTACTGCAGACCAAAGACTCTTTACACAGCGCTTTATGATCGTTTACAATCACTGCAGATTCATTTGAGTCACACTCACTCAGCACAGCAGAACCAGACCATGACAGAGCTTTGAGTTTGACATGCACTGAGTGTCATGAAGAAACAGCATTACATAAATCTAGCTCATTAAGACCTGACTAGGGCTGTCAAATAAAAATTCGAATTTCGAATATTCGTCGAATTTAAAAAAAAATTCCACATTCGAAATCAAAAACGTTGCATTCGAATTTTAAGGAGGCAGCCTAATCAGTGGCGCACGAGATGCGATGACGATGTAAGTGTCGTTGCTTTATAATGCTTTTGTTAGCCTATCCAGTTGAAGCCACTAGACGCTGCTGCTTTGTTCATTAAAAATATTGCGGAAAAAGAGAACATCAGTGCTGAGAAGATCTTGTTTACATCAAAACTGAAACCAAGCCGTTCACACAGAACACATATTTCGCACATTTTCTAGAGGGACATCTATCAGCGTTGCACTCGCATCTCGCACAAAAGAGCCGCATGTTTAGAAAGCCATGTAAAATTAATGCAAGTATAACTTTGAAAAAAAAAAAACATATATCGAGACTTTATGGCGGGTTTTTTTTTATGAAAAATGTACTCTGTGTGATTGGCTTTCCGCCCTTTGAATTAAACTATGAATACATACATGATGCTGTTTTGTTTATAGTTGTTTAAGCAACTTAATTAATTATAATTGGTTTATAAACATTATTTTAAACATTATGCACTTTTTTTCACAGATAGTCACGTTGTCTTATGCTTTGAATAAACGTGCATTAGTAATATTTTGCTCGATGCGCCCTCTTGTGGCCTCAGAAGAGAAGCCAAAAGCTTTTCTTCACCCTAACTGAAATTATGCATTGTAAATTTGAATATAATTCAAATTTTGATAATATTTAAGTACAAAATTCGAATTTAGTTTTTCAGCCAATTTGACAGCCCTAGACCTGACAGATACTCGTTCTTGATATATGGGACAAAAGTTGTGGGATTTCATCATTCTATGATTTATTTAAAACTAAACATTTTTAATATGTACAGTAATAATTATTTTTATATATGGTTGAAACACGCTGACACAAATAAGAAAATGTTTTTTGTGTGTATATATATATATATACTGTTCATTGTTAGTCCATGTTAGCTCAGGTCCATTAAATAATATTAACAGATACAACTTAAGAAAGTTTAAATTATCATTAAATAAGATTAATAAATGCTCCAGAAGTAACTTATGTTAACCATTTAATTTAACCTAATGTTAACAAATGGAACTTTATTATAAAGTGTGACCATTTCATTGTGTGATTCAACAAACCAGAGGCCAGTAACTCATCCCAGACATGCTGAAGAAAAATAAACTGAGGATATTTGTTTATTACAGTTTTTTGCTTATTATAATCCAAAAGCAAACAGAACCAATCTGAGATAAACTGAGAAATTAGCATTTCCCGAAGGAAGTACCAGTGCTTCCAAGTCAGCAAACACAAAAACAAATCATTAGACAGAGACAGAAATTAATATGATGCAATATAGACAGATAAAGAGAGCAGTAAATAAAGAAAAGCAAAGAAAATAAAATGTAAATAAACAGAAAAGAAAAACAGAAAAAAGTAAATAAAAAGAAAATTATTCAGACTGAAATTATCTACCAAAAAAAGTCTGAATGGAGTCTGTATGTTAATCATTCCAGCTGAATTAATTGCAGAAGATTGTGGATAATAATAAAAAAGCATGTTTGCGGAATATGACTACAGCCCTGCCTTACAGACACTAATAAATTCTGCGTTTCAGAGTGATGAGTCATGTTTGACTGACCTGTAACAATCCCATAGTTAGGTGCTTCCAGAACTGCTCCATAAAACTGGATGATGTTTCGATGACTGAGAACACTTAAAATCTCTGCCTGGAAATACAGCCAACACAAAGAATACAACAATATCAAAAAGAGAAAATATTCATGTTAAGTATTCAATATATCTGCATTCCTTCCTAATTTAATACAAAAATGCGTCATTGCAAATAATGGCATTGTTAGCATAACAATTTAACCCTATAAAGCCTACTGTGTCATTTCTAATGTCTCTAAATTATCAACATGATGTTATGACCTTAAGATAGTCTATGCATCTGTGAACTGTTTTTGTATGTATTTGATCTCTCTGCTCATGTGTGTAGACATGTTTGTGTTCCAGATGGGTGTGGCCTCTGTTAACCAGGTGGAGATGGTGATTGGTGATGGTGACACCTTACCCAGATATAAGGACCGCCCCAAACACTCGTCTTCTGCCTTTGAGCCTCGTTGAGTTCGTACTGTTGTGTTTCGCTAGCGTTCTGATTAACTGTTTCCTGCTATTGTTTGTATCGCAGTCGTCGTTGTCGTTTGGTTGTGAAAAAGTGTCGTACCGGAGAGAGAGATATTCTGAGTGGATTGAATCTGTTTAGTGTTTGTTATTGTAATATCAAATTCTAAAACCCCTGTTTATCTGAACATTGCTTGTCTTGACTACGATTTGGATTCTGATTCTGCTTTGTGTACGCCCTGAAACTTTGTAAATAACTTTGTAAATATTCTTGTAAATACTAGTTTGCCAAATTAAGGGACGTAGGGGGTTAGACGCCATTTTATTTATTTATTTTTTTTTCACTTTGTTTATGGTTGAGGGAGGTAGGGGTAGTTGGCCTGTAATTTGTTTTCTTTATTTCCGTTTGAGGTTATTTAGTTGTCAAAGAAAAGTCTGTTTTGTTATTGTTTGGCCTTGTCTGCCCCTGAAGATACTCCCGTTAAAATAAAATAAAATTGTTTATTTGGCATCTCCTTTTTCTGTTACGGCTAACCCCTAGAGGTCGTAACAATGATCAAAACTTTGACGATAAACCTGTTGTATGCAATTTACAACATGCCTTCTGTCGTCTGATTGATAGTTTATACTTTTTAACTTATTTTTAGTAAAATAGTAAAACTGTCAGGTTTCATCTTTTTCACTTTTTCGTCTTTTTTGCTGTGAAATCTTTATCGATTTTTATAAAGTACATGTAAGAGTAACTTTCATATTGTTAGAAATGAACTGGACTGAAGCAACTTATGCTTACTTCATGCTCCAAACATAATATCTTAGAAAAATTATTTTCAAAAGTGAGTATATGATACAACAGGCTTTTGCATCATTGTATTGCATTATATGCTAAAAACTACAGAGCTTTGATCATAAAACTAGCATCTTATTAAGACATATTACTGGAAAACGTAGAGTAACAACTGATATGTATATGCATTTTATGCAAACAAACTTTTATACTGTTGTAAAGATCATTGAGATACATTACAAGCTGTCAGAATTTCATCATTTGATCATATAAATATCAGCAACTGCTCAGTTTGGGTCTCTGAATAAACTTAAGGTGTCTTTCTGCTCCTCGAGTATGAGCTACAGATTCTCCTAAAAGCATGATGCATCAAATATGACCACATGAGATTTGAACAAATTTAAAAAACAATTTTGGAAGAGCTCTACTAATATGAAGTGAATCGTATGAATGTTAAGTTTTATTCAATCACTGCTGATACTTACTTATGTGTGATTTTTAGTGCTGTTAAATGATTAATCGCGATTAATCGCATCCAAAATAAACGTTTTTGTTTACATAATGTGTGTGTGTGTACTGTGAATATTTATTATGTATATATAAATACACACACATGCATGTATATATTTAGAAAATATTTACATGTATCAATTTATATTCATATAATATTTATAATATATATATAAATATATTTAATATATAAACATCATATTTTTCTTAAATAAATACATGCATGTGTGTGTGTGTGTGTGTGTGTAAGCTGTCAGAATTTCATCATTTGATCATATAAATATCAGCAACTGCTCAGTTTGGGTCTCTGAATAAACTTAAGGTGTCTTTCTGCTCCTCGAGTATGAGCTACAGATTCTCCTAAAAGCATGATGCATCAAATATGACCACATGAGATTTGAACAAATTAAAAAAACAATTTTGGAAGAGCTCTACTAATATGAAGTGAATCGTATGAATGTTAAGTTTTATTCAATCACTGCTGATACTTACTTATGTGTGATTTTTAGTGCTGTTAAATGATTAATCGCGATTAATCGTTTGAAAGCAGTAGTGATTTTACTAACTTTTTAGGCAGTTAGTTCCTCCATCAAACTAATTTTTAATACAATACAATCCCAAACGCTACCAAAGCCATTACGCTCTAAAATCACTACGCGAAGAACAAAGACAACAATGAATCTAGCACTTAAAAATAAATAGACTTCACCCCAAAGACAAACACCGCACTCAGCTGAAACTAATATGACTTAATTACGTGACAATTTTCTCTTAAAGACATAGTCTATGAATTTCAGTTCACAAAAGCCGCTGTGAGAGCGCGCGTCTCTCTGCGTAATCGCGCTGCCCGGACTGGAGTCGACACACAGAGAGGCAATTAAAATGATTATCACACTGACAATTAAAGCATGTGTATGAAAAGCTCGGCCGACTCTCACTCCCACCTCTTTTTCAATCTTCAGAAGCTTTTTCACCGCCACCTCTTTGTCCTGCGAGAGCCAGCGGGCGCGATAGACGCTCCCGAAACTCCCGCCGCCGCAGTTCTCGTAGAAGAGGATGTCATCGAATTTGATTTGCACAAAGGAGGCGCCCAGAGATGCCATGGCATAATGGCACTTAGAAACACACTTCTCTCCTGAAGAACCAAGAAAAGAGGACAGAATGAGAAGAGAGCGAGGGACGAGGCTCCTCAGAGGAGAGATGTTGTGATTTGATCTGCCACTGAGAGATCTGCTCACTTCTACTCCAGTGAACACACACACGCGCGCGAGCGCCGCGAGCTGTCAGACAGAATCCACTCACTTACTCTAACAAGTTTTGCTCAAGTGTCACAGGCTGGTGTGAAGGTGACGTTTGGCGCTGTGTGTGTTTATGTTTATGTTTTTGCGACAGTTTGCATGCCTGTCCTGCTCGATAAGTCACATATTTAAAGATATAGTTCACCAAAAATGAAAATGTACTCACCCTCAGGCCATCCAAGATGTAGATGAGTTTGTGTCTTCATCAAATTTGTAGAAATGTAGCATTGCATCACTTGTTCACCAATGGATGCTCTGCAGTGAATGGGTGCCGTCAGAATGAGAGTCCAAGGTCACATATTAGTTTTTATAATGTCAATTAATTTGTCCAATAAAAATATGTATTTATTTCCATGTTTATGTTTGAATAACATTTATACCAAAACATTCAAAACAAAAACTTTAGGTCTGTCTCAAATGTCTCCAAAGTCCTCAGTCCTTTAGTATTGCATCACTTGCTCACCAATGAGTGAATGGGTGCCATCAGAATGAGAGTCCGAACAGCTGATAAAAACATCACAATAATCCACACCACTCCAGTCCATCAGTTAACATCTTGTGAAGCGAAAGGCTGCGTGTTTTTAACTTTAAACCATCTCTTCTGGCTAAAATATGAGTCCATAATCCATAATAACGCTTCCTACAGAGATATAGTCCATCCACTGTTGTCCTCTCACATCAAAATCCACAGACTTGTTTATGAACTGTTTTGGACCATTTTCACTTGATCTGTGCATATTTCTCTCCTGATTCAGACAAGATGACTTTTCCACTGGAGAAAGCACTATTATGGATAGGACTCATATTTTAGCTGGAAGTTTGAAGTTAAAAACGTCTCAATGAGGGATTTGTTTCTTACAAACACACAGCTTTTCGCTTCACAAGTGTGGATTACTTGTGGATTATTGTGATGTTTTTATCAGCTGTTTGGACTCTCATTCTGACGGCACCCATTCACTGCAGAGCATCCATTGCTGAGCAAGTGATGCTACATTTCTCCAAATCTGATGAAGAAACAAACTCATCTACATCTTGGATGGCCTGAGGATGAGTAAGTTTCCTGCAAATCTTCCTTTTTGGGTGAACTATTCCTTTAAATCCGCAGAATTCATAAGAATAAGGATCAATTCATGACAGAAAGCAAGAAATTTGGCTTATGATCAACAGGCGGACAATCCCTATTACATGTATGAGGCGGACATTCCTCTCGCTTGTCAATGTTTTACTGAGAAGTCCTCATATCTGCAATCACAGCACATGATGACACACGCTCATCCACACACTCATACTGATCTGAGGTCAGCTGAGTGTAGATCATGTCAGCAGTTCATTTAATTGTATTGAATGTGCACATCTAGTGCACTTCAAATCTTAAAAGTGTATTACATTAAAAACTGTGCATACAATATCATACGTGACCCTGGAGCACAAAAGCAGTCATAAGTCGCTGGGGTATATTTGTAGCAATAGCCAACAATACATTGTATGGGTCAAATTTCTTGCTTTTTCTTTTATGCCAAAAATCATTAGGATATTAAGTAAAGATCATGTTCCATGAAGATATTTTGTAAATTTCCTACTGTAAATATATCAAAACTTAATTTTTGATTAGTGATATGCATTGCTAAGAACTTCATTTGGACAACTTTAAAGATGATTTTCTCAATATTTAGATTTTTTTGCACCCTCAGATTCCAGATTTTCAAATAGTTGTATCTCGACCAAATATTGTCCTATCGTCAATGGAAAGCTTATTTATTCAGCTTTTTGATGGTGTATAAATCTCAATTTCCAAAAATTGACACTTATGACTGATTTTGTGGTCCAGGGTCACATATTAATGCAACAAAAGGCCATTTAAGTGTACTTAAGTAGACAGTTGACTATGTTTGCCACCCAAAACACTCAATAGAATAAAATTAATAAAAATCAAAAAAATGTCTGTAAAAACATCAGTTACAGACAAACATCCCACAGTATGTCCCTGGGTTTGTGATGCTCACAAATTATAAATGCATCTTGTTAAAGCAAACACAGAGGAGAGGAAGACAGAGCAAATTGCTTCTGGTGTATTGTTGGTTATTTTCCTCATTTTCACTGGAGTAATTATGTTTTTTGTTAATGTTTCTGCTGGGGTGCGCAGTGGGCTCCAGCTCTATTCTCACAGAGCGACTCCACGGCTCTTGGGCGGTTTGGGCTGATTTATGTTATATTTAGCAATGCAGGAAGCGGATTGACACCCTGGTGCCTTACATCCACACACACACATGAACAAGAAAGAGACTCTAGTGGATTATTTACCTTAAGAGCAACACTGTCACATCTTTATAAATACAGAGGCTCCAAAATCGTTTGGAATGTCATTGAATAAGATACAAAATATTAATTCAAGTGTCATTAAATGCTGCATGAGCTTTTCTCTGCCCGTGAAAAAGAAGTAGACTTTATCATACTTTTAAAAAGAGTGCTTAGTAGCAATATTATATCTAAAAGGAATATGCTTAAGTGTGAATTACATGTTAGGTTTTTGGACACTTAATTGTTGGCATGTCAATTGAAAAAAAAAAAATTTTAAATGTATTATAATTTCAGTTTATATTAAATGCATTTAGCTAAACTTTAGTTTTTTTAGACCGGTCGTAAGTAAATATTTATATGCAAATTCAGAATTCGATTGTCTTTGAAATAATGGTTAAAGTGGATTGCTGAATGTACTGTAAAATTCAGCTAAAAACCTCAAATATACCTTAATGACATTTCTATTGAAATGTTTGTAATTACACATTTGTAATGATGAAGTTGCCATTTAGTACATTTAAAACATATTAACTTTAAATGTAATATCAATTACAGTTAAAATTATAATCAAGTACTTTACATGCTTTGTTAGTCAACACACCAAATGTGTACACTTTTCTTTAAAGCACTTAATATTTTAACTTTAAAGTATAACATTTAATTTGACATTATTACAAAGTCTACTTACGTGTGTCATGAAAGTGTCTCTCTTTAAGTACAGTAAGTACAGTTGTCTTTTATTTCATTATAATATTATATTCTCTGCAACTACTTTATAAAAAAAACTAAACTTTTAGAATTTTAGAATCTTCACTAATGTCCCTTCCTCATTTTTTTAGTGGACTTTTTAGTGTATCAGTTCATCAGTTTATCTTTTTTTTTTAAATAAATGACATTTGCTTTGATATTTTGTATGTAATGCAATGACATTCGTGCATTTTTACGCATTTTTAAGGTGATTCTTCTCTGCACTCTATTGTAGTATTTCCTGACTGAATTATGAGCCAATAGGATGACAGCAGCTTTCCTCCATTCATATCTCAGCACATGGTCTCTGCAGTCGGCACTGGGACAGAAAGTAAAAGTGGCAGAATAATTGGGATTTTTCTCATTCATCCGGGACTGAAGGCCTGTGTGTTCATACAGCTCTCCACACAATGCAGCATGCAGCGCACAGCAGAATGATTTTCACATAATTTCAATACAATTCTTCAACCAAAACCCATCTTCAGTTTACTGAAACAATATAACATGATGTCACAAGCCTACTCCCCTTTCTTACAAATCATAAACACATTATTACATTATAATTACCATGTAAGAACATGCACAACTTGTTTGAAGCAAAACATGAATATCAAAGTACGATCTGATGCCATCAGTGCACATGATAATTGTTGCAAACACTAACAGTTATATGAAATGTAGGCAACTATATGAACTCTTCTCTATATAATAGCAATCCTGGATCTTACACCACACCTGCTTTTAATTTATTTGACTTTAAGACTTTAGAAAAGCATATAGAATAGTTCATTATTAATAAGTGACAATTTCCGGAGTATTTCATCAGAAACTCTCCCTGCCTGTGTCATGCGAGATGGTCCCACACACACACACACACAGACACACACACGTACCCGCACTCCTGTACTCCGCTGCCAGTCTTCCCAGGAGAGATGGACAGCAGTCAAGAAGATCTTGGCTGAACTTGTGACCGAGATGTTTGCAGCGTCCGCTGCGGTGTTTTCACGTGTAACAACTTCTTCCTGATCAGAGCTGCTAACATCAGAACTGCGCTGTGAGTGACGCAGCGGAGCGGGAGAGAAACAGCGACACCCAGCGGACGCAACACAAACCACCCTAAACCCCAATAGTTCTGAATCCTGCACACCATGCATTAAAAAGGGTGTGATTTAAGAAAGAATCTTTTATAATTTAATAAATAAAGAACATTTAAAACAAATCCATTGTGGTCATTGTTTTTAAATTATATTTTAAAAATTACACGTAAAATATTAATCATATAAGAATTATAAACGTATTCAGTTGAACACAATTCAAATAAACGCTATTTTTTAAATATGCATTCACAATCATTATAGTGATTTATTATAACATATTATCATATATTAAAATCAATTTGAAAATGTGTACATAATCAAAATGTATTAATTTTATAATATGTGACCCTGGACCACAAAATTAGTCATAAGGGTGCAGTTTTTGAAATTGTGCATCATCTTGAATAAATAAGCTTTCCATTGATGTATGGTTTGTTAGGATAGGACAATATTTGGCCGAGATACAACTATTTGAAAATCTGGAATCTGAGGGTGCAAAAAAAATCTAAATATTGAGAAAATCGCCTTTAAAGTTGTCCAAATGAAGTTCTTAGCAATGCATATTACTAATCAGAAATTACGTTTTGATATATTTACGGTAGAACATTTACAAAATATCTTCATGGAACATGATCTTTACTTAATATCCTAATGATTTTTGGCATAAAAGAAAAATCAATAATTTTGACCATACAATGTATTGTTGGCTATTGCTACAAATATACCCCAGCGACTTAAGACTGCTTTTGTGCTCCAGAGTCACATATAATAATATAATATAATATATATTCTGAGCATGCGATAACAGTTTTTGGGACCTGCTTACTAAAGAAAATTTGTTCTTAAGCTGTAAACTATATGAAATCAACTGAGACAAATTGAAAAGGACAATACATAATTACGAATAAAAAAAAAAAAGACATTGACATGTCTGTAACGTGTCATCTTACGACGGTTTTATTCACACAAGACACACAGAGGCATAAAGTTTGCAGACAAGCCAACAACAGGCTTTTGAAATGTGCTCATAATTTCTCATTTCACCATTTAGTTTTTTTTTTTCTTTTTCATGGATATAAATATCTTGATAAAATTTACATCCAGTCCAAAACTTCCATAAATCATAATCTTAAGAAACAAGTAGAAATGAAATTCGAAATGCTTTGAGATGATTGATAAACACTATCATTCAAAAGTTTGGAGTAATATTTTTTTATGTTTTTGAAAGAAGTTTCTTATGCTTACCAAGACTGCATTTATTTATTTATTCACACGATCCTTCTATTATAAAAAATTTATAAATTAAAAATAATATATATATATATTAGTGCTGTCAAACGATTAATCGCATCCAAAATAAGTGTTTGTTTGCATAACATATGTGTGTGTTCTGTGTATATTTATTATGCTTATATAAATACAAACACATACAGCGTATATATTGGAAATATTTACATGTATTTATTTATATTTATATAATTGACATCATATATAAACATATTTAATATATAAATTTAACATTTTTCTTAAATATATACATGCATGTGTGTGTATTTATATATACATAATAAATATACACAGCACACACATTATGTAAACAAAAACTTATTTTGGATGCGATTAATCGTTTGACAGCACTAATATATACACAGTATATATTTGTGTGTGGGTGTGTTTTAGTTTGTTTTTTGTGGAGACTGTGATATATTTTTAGGATTATTTGATGAATACAAAGTTCAAAAGAACAGCATTTATTTGAAATCTTTTGTAACATTATAAATGTCTTTACTGTCACTTTTCATCAATTTGATGCATCCTTGCGGAGTATTAATTTCTTAAAAAAAAAAACAACAAAAAAAAAAAACCATACTAACCCAAAATTTTTAAACTGTATTTTTAAGGTCAGCAAACTCAGTAAGCTCAGAATGTCCTTCAAAAGCAAGGGGAACATCTGATCCGTGGCAGAATATAAGAAAGGTCACAAACAGAGCTCTGAACATCCACAGCCGTACACTGAAATGAAGCCACGCTTTCGCACAAGCAGCCAAAAAAAGGGAAAGCCCTTGTGTGTGCATACGCTGCAGTGGAGGAAGGCTTCTGTTCATGTACAGCTCTAGCTTATTGACTGGCAGAGGTGAAGCAGCACTGACGGGAGCGGATCAGGTCCGGTGCGGCTCCAGTCTGTGGGACAGCTGGGACAGGGTACGCTGGTTGTCAATCACGCTAATGTGACGCATGTAGCTCCGCACATCCTGATGGCTTTTACCAGTCGCCTGCGGTGCTTCTTGATCTGCAGGGGTGAAAGCGAGAGAAACGCTGAATCAGATGAACTCAAACATGAGTCTGATGTGAAGTTTATGTTGGTGTCTTACTGAATGGCTGACTCCGGCAGTATCTCATGATTCTGACTGTGTTTGCGATCATTCTCTGGAAAGCACACAAGACATATTAAACAAGTCCCATTTAAAACGGTCTCAGAGATGGTGAGATAGGTCCCTTGCAAACTCACCACCTTCTCAAAGTTCACCAATCTGTCAGTAAACGTCTTGTTACCTTCGTGTGTGAACGTCATGTCTGAAAGCGCAGAAGTGGACGTTTAAGCAATGCTAAAACCTGCATCTCTGTGTCATGAAACAGTTCTTCACAACATTTTGTGGCTTCCATTAAATGAGAACTTTGACTCTTGACTTCATCAGATTATTGCAGTTACTGTAACTTGCTATTAGTTTCTCCTTGCTTTGATTGTGCACATACTGCATGAATTATGTGTGAATAAATATCCAAATGTACAGAATAGTAAAATGTATGAGTTGTATTTCATTTATTGTGGCTAATTTTGTTGTATACTTAATATAGCATTTTTAATAACGTAATTGTTATGTTGAGGATTAATCATTATTATTGTCTTAAATTGACATATGCATATAAATAGATGCATTATTTATTATATATAATATTTTATTATATATCAGAATATTATTTACAAATATTTTTTTGAATAATTATTAAAATGAACCTTACAAAATAAGTTACATTTTAAATTATTTAAAAAAAATTTAAAACATATACAATCATTATAGTATTATTTGATTTATTAAATACATTTACATTTTGACCAAAACTGAAATTTAACCATTAATTAATAAAACATGTTTTTATTAATGAATTCATTTATGAATTAAAATGAATTAAAATGTGGACAATGCTACTAATAAGACCATATAGATGTCTTACAATTAATGAATTTAACATGTTTTTTTTTATAAATTAATACAAAAAAAAAAAAAAAAGTAAAAAATGTGGAGAATACTACTAATAAAGAACATTTAGCAAAAAAAAAAAAAAAGTAAAAAATGTGGAGAATACTACTAATAAAGAACATTTAGGTATGTCACGTGTTGTTTTAATTCATTACACATTTTTGTAGACAAATATATATAGTGATCTGTATGAATTCCTTCATGAAACTTAGAATTTAAAATATACAGTACTGGAGCAGTTCCTATACTTCCATCTGTAATATTTTTAGTTTTTCTGACTTTAATATTATTAAAAAATATGGAAAATGCTACTAATAAAGCAGCATTTAACCGGTGTGTGTGTGTGTGTGTGTGTGTGATTTCAGAGCAGCGCTCACCTTTAATTAACAAAGGCATGAAGGGAATGATAGGTGGCTCTAACTTGGCCACTGTAAGTCGATACGCTCTGTGATTTCTGGAGGGATCCTGCAATGAGAAAGACAACAGATCTCTGAAATCCTCTTTAAGTAGCTTTCATGTTAGGTGACATGTTTAGGTCACTAGCAGTTGAACTACCATGCTGAACTCACCATCAGGTTTTCAAACTCTCCATAAAACTTCTTGAACTTGCTGGGCAGTTTCTGTGAAAAAGCATATCAGAGAATCAGTGTTAAACATGGAACTAAGCAGTCAGGCATGACAGTATCAGTTTTCTGTCTTTGTGTGTGTGTATAATATATAATATCTCAGTCACAAGTTCAAGCAAGATCTTCTTGACTGCTGTCCATCTCTCCAGGGAAGACTGTCAGCGGAGTACAAGAGTGCGGGTACGTGTGTGTGTGTGTGTGTGTGAGTGAGTGAGTGAGTGAGTGAGTGAGTGAGTGTGTTGAATACTCACCTCCCATGTGTGACTGAGTCGACAGACCGCAGGGTTTCCCAGGCCCATGATAATGGCAAAGAATGAGTTCAAATTCTTAAACTCTTTACAGCTTAAAAAGAGCAAAAACACACACATAATTTAGAGAAGAGCAGTCTAGACAGCATAGACTGTGACACACAACTACACCATTAATGAAAATGAGACACCTGAGTATGTTGCTTTATAACACATTTAAGTACACTTTAAAAAATGCACTTTGTAATAATTTTAAATGAAAAGATTTACTTTAAAGTCCATTTTAAATCATTATGTTTTAATCATCTTTTGTCATTTATTACAGTAGTACGCTTATTTTGATATGTTGACTAACATACTAAAACACGTGAAGTACTTCATTATAATTTGTAGTTTGTTATTCAATATTACATTTAAAGCTAATATATTATAAATGTACTAAATTGCAACTTCAAATGTGTAAATGTGTAATTACAAATACATTTCAATATAGTTTACCGTAAATGCTTGTGTGTGTACATCCAGTAGTACACCTTAACCATTTCAAAGACAATAGAGCTAATTATAAAAATACATATAAAGATGTATTTAAGTCCAACTTAAGTGGGTCAAAAAACACTTACTGCATTTAATTTGAATTTAAACAAATACATTTTGGTAACACTTTATTTTAAGGTGTCCTTGTTACACATGTTACATGTACGTACTATTATAATAACAATTAATTATGCATAATTGCATGCAAGTAACCCTAAGCCAAACCCTAATCCTAACCATATATAAAGTACACAAGTCAATTAATATTACTTAGTACTTAAATGTATTGTAATTAAATGCAATTAAGCATCCAGAAACATTACATTCAGTTTGCACTCACAGTAAGTATATTCTTTTCACGAGTTCACACTTACATATAATGAACAGAGTAAAGGTTATGCGTATTTGGCGTGCTGTCCGGGGAGAGGGCTCCGAGCTCGGTCATTACTCTCGAGCCCGGGGTACTCCCCCCGTCCAGGGAGAGGGGTCCGAGCTCGGGTCTAAGCCCGGACCCAGAGCGCTCCCCCAAAGATGCAATAAGTACGGGACAGGGCATCTGAAAAGAGAAAGTGGCTTCTGCGGAAGCTGCCGCGGCATCTGAAAAGAGAAAGTGGCTTCTGTGGAAGCAGCCGCTGCTGCGGCATCTGAAAAGAAAACTCCTGTGGGAGTGGGTTCAAAGGCTCCTGCGGGAGCGGGCACTGCTGTAGCAGTGTGGGAATTAGGTAAGGCGGGAGCGGGCACTGCTGAGGCAGTGGGGAAATACGGGAGAGACTCCTGCAGGAGTGGGAACTGCTGCGGCAGTGGGGAAGTATGGAAAAGCTCCTGCGGGAGCGGGAACTGCTGCGGCAGCGGGGAAGTATGAAAAAGCTACTGCGGCGGAGGGGAAACATGGAAGAGCTCCTGCGGGAGCGGGCACTGCTGCGGCAGTGGGGAAATATGAGGATTCGGTGAGCTTCTTTGATATGGAAGCGGTCTGACTGCACGTAGGTCTTGAAGGCCTCTGGCTTCTGAAAAAATCTGTGTCCTGATGTTGCTGGCTACGGGGGGGTGGTTCCAAGGCGAGAGTGTTTGGAGGGATGGGTAGGGGCATGGCGGAAGATAGAGAGAAGGAAGGGCAAGCATGCGTGGGGGAGGAGGAAGGATAGCTGCTGGAACTGCTTACGGAGGCATGCTCACGCTTGGGACGGCTCCGGGAGTGATAGCTCAAGAAAGAGGGGGAAAGAGAGGGGGAATGGCGGGCGTCGGGGCCTGCGCCATTAGCGGAGGCATGCTTACGCTTGGGGCGGCTCCGGGAGCGGGAGAAAAGGCGGGGAAGAGAGGGGGAATGGCGGGCGTCGGGGCCTGCGCCATTAGCGGAGGCATGCTTACGCTTGGGGCGGCTCCGGGAGCGGGAGAAAAGGCGGGGAAGAGAGGGGGAATGGCGGGCGTCGGGGCCTGCGCCATTAGCGGAGGCATGCTTACGCTTGGGGCGGCTCCGGGAGCGGGAGAAAAGGCGGGGAAGAGAGGGGGAATGGCGGGCGTCGGGGCCTGCGCCATTAGCGGAGGCATGCTCACGCTTGGGATGGCTCCAGGAGCGGAAGATAGACGGGGAAAGAAAGGGGGAAGGGCGGGCATCGGGCCTTCGCCATTAGCGGAGGCATGCTTACGCTTGGGGCGGCTCCGGGAGCGGGAGAAAAGGAGGGGAAGAGAGGGGGAATGGCGGGGGGCGGGGCCTGGGCCATT
>NW_015549571.1:1168243-1180974 GCF_001515605.1 Sinocyclocheilus anshuiensis
AATTTGAAAATGCTGTTTTCACGTTGCAGAAACGGAAGCTTTTGAAAACGATGAAGCATGTTTAGTCGTGTAACGCATTGTACCAATAAACATGTTTATACCAGTAACGTTAATTTTGCAGTTATGTGCTATTCACTTTCACACTGTTGCTAAAGATATTTACTTTGCATGCTCTTCATATTACAGTCCTAAAAGACAACAGAAAATTTACTCACGATTGCTGTCCTGCGGCAAAACACGAGGGCAGTTGTGTTTTAGATCAATTCTGAGTGAGCGCGCCGTGGGCGCGTCAGTGGATGGTGAAATATTTCTATAAAGGAATTGATCCTGTCAGAAGAACTCCGTGAAACTTATGTCTGTTCCGTCTGTATCATCTCGGTGAGGTTTTATACATTCACAGTAAGGCTAATGTAACACTTTCAGACATTTCAGTGTGGATGATAAACTTTGGGGGAAAAAGGCTTTTTTATTTATTTATTTATATTTATTTATTTTTTAAATTGCTTTAAAAAAAATGGCATCAACATCCTTTTATGTCATAACGTCGTTTAACAAACTTTAACCAAGAAAACCTGCTTTTAGCTACTTCACCTGAAATTTTATTAATTTGCAACGCGGCCTGTGCCGCTAGCGGAGGCAGCCTCTAAGTCTACGAGACTACGAGAGCTGGAGGCCCGGCTGCGTACGGCGCTGCGGCCGGAAGAGCCGCGGTGAAAAGCTGAGCCGCAGCGGGAGGCGAGTGAGGCTTTGCTGCGGTGAGATCTGGGGCGCGGCCCAGGCTCGTTGAAGGCCTGCTTATCTGCGCGTGCTCCTCCCGAAACTTGTTAATAAAACATCACTTAGAGTATTATTTCTATAATAAGCACAAGTATGCTAAAGTGTACATTTTTTTCACAAGGGACAAGATGTGTACATATATATTATTAACGCTCCTCTGAACAAAATGACTCATCACACACACACACACACACACACACACACACACACACACACACACACGTCACATGTTTATGAGTGAAGACTCACTGCGCTGCGATCTTGATAAACTTCTTGAGCAGTTGGACACGTTTGCTGAGCGTGGGACACAAACAAACCTCTGTGACCACCCACAGCTGAACCTCATTAAAGCACCGCAGGAACAGATCCAGATTAGCCGTGGTCTTCTTGAAGTGCTGACGGCCAAACGTGTGGTAGATCAGCTCATGCTAAAACACAAATACACAGACAATTACTAGAACTCCACTGGAAATGGTGATTAATACAATGCAATATAAATGTAGACACATAATAATAAAGATTCTTTTAGAACTCTTGAGAAAAAGAAGACTGTAGCATACTTTTAAAAGAGCACTTTTTGCAAAAAGAATATATTTAAGTGCGATTTGAATTGAATATTTTCAGACAATTAAAACTGAGTGAAACAGCAATTAAATGAAAATGCACTATATGTATAGAAAATATATTGCAATGAAATGAAATCATATTATAGTTTAGTTTATATTAAATGCAATCAGCCGAAATTTTGACCCATTTAAAGGGATAGTTCACCCAAAAATGAAAATGTGATGTTTATCTGCTTACCCCCAGGACATCCACGATGTAGGTGACTTTGTTTCTTCAGTAGAACACAAATGTAAACTACGCCAGAGCGCGTACACACCTCACGTAAAGCTCATTAAGCTTTAATGAGGTTCAGCTGTGGGTGGTCACTTACGGATGCCGTAAGTGCGCTCAAAGACAGTTGGAAATAGTGGTGTATTAGAGGTAAAATATGATATAAATACTGTTCGGTTTCTGGCACAAACCGATCGTTTTGTGTCTTAGGACATCAATGTGTCGTCACGAGCCGCAGGGTTTAATTTGGATTTGTCTGTGCATGTTTTTTTTACTCTCATAGATTTTGTTACCATTGCCATGCATTATAAGACTGACAGACTGCCACGGCTGGAGTTAAAAATCTTAATTTGTGTTCTACTGAAGAAACAAAGTCACCTACATCTTGGATGCCCTGGGGGTAAGCAGATAAACATCACATTTTCATTTTTGGGTGAACTATCCCTTTAAGTAGGACTTTTTTTAATGTCATTTCAAAATCACTTCTAATATCTTATATGAAATATGGTTAAAGTACTGCAGAATGCTCTGCCAAACATTTATGGTAAACTAAAATATACTATATTGTCACTTTTATCGAAACTTGTATGTCATGTATATTTAAATATATTTGTAATTACACATTTGTAATGATGAAGTTGCAATTTAGTACATTAATTACTTTAAATGTAATACTGAATAACACACTACAGTTCAAATTAAAAGCATAATGATTTAAAATGTGTTTAAAGGCAAAACGTTTAATTTTGAGATTATTACAAAGTGCACTTTTTATATTTTAATACAAATTGTACTTACTGTAAGTGCGTTAAGAAACAATCTTGGAAGTGTACTCTCTTGAAAGAACACTTTTATTTTATTAATATTATATGATCTGCAAGTACAGTTTTTAGAGATTTGATTTGGATATTTTAAGCACACTACAAGTGCACATTCAATAAAATAAGGCACATTTATTTTTCACAAGGGTATATGCTGTTGTGCTCATAAGTTTACATACCCCTTGCAGAATATGCAAATATGTTAATAATTTTAACAAAATAAGAGAGCTCATATGTTAATTATTTTACCAAAATAAGAGGGATCATGCAAAATGCATGTTATTGTTTATTTAGTACTGACCTGAATACGATATTTCACATAAATGACATTTACATATAGTCCACAAGAGAAAATAATGTATTTGTAAGTGTATTTGAACCCTTTCCAGCAATGACTGTATGATTCTGAGATGCATCTTTTCACACTGAGGACAACTGAGGGACTCATATGCAGCTATTACAGAAGGTTCAAACGCTCCCTGATGCTCCAGAAGGAAAAACCATGCATTAAGAGCCGGGGGTGAACACTTTTGAACAGAATGGAGATGAGTACATTTTTTTTATTTTGCCTAAATATAATATTTTTTTCATTTAGTACTGCCCTTCAGAGGCTACAGAAGATAGTTACATGTTTCTCAGAAGACAAAACAAGTAAAATTTACCCTGATCTTCAAATTCAAAAAGTTTTCACCCCCGGATCTTAATGCATGGTTTTTCCTTCTGGAGCATCAGTGAGCGTTTGAACCTTCTGTAATAGTTGCATATGAGTCCCTCAGTTGTCCTCAGTGTGAAAAGATGGATCTCAAAATCATACAGTCACTTTTGGAAAGGGTTCAAATATGCAGAAGATGCTGCAAAACCGAAGAATGTGCAGGAGCTGGGGGATTTTTCTGAAGAACAGCAGGCAGTTGAACTCTCAGGACCAACGCAGGACTCATGAACAACTATCACAAAACAGAAAAACAGTCGTGGATCATCCAGGAAATGACACACAGTATTAAGATTCAAGGGTATGTAAACTTTTGAATGGAGTAATTTTTATAAATTCAGTTATTATATTTTCTTGTGGAGTATATATAAACATCTGTTATGTGAAATAGCTTATTCAGCACAGTACTAAATAAAAAATAACATGCAATTTTCATGAGCTCTCTTATTTAGTTAAAATTATTAACATATTTGCATATTCTGCAAGGGGTGTGTAAACTTATGAGCACAACTGTGTGTGCATTGATCAATGTTTATATGTAAAACAATGACAATTTAAAATTAAATTTGTTCATCATATAAAGATATTATGTCTTTTCAGACTTGGATTAAACTGCTTTATTCATTTGGATTACTTTTACATGTTTTCATGACCTTTTTGAAATTTCAACATTTTGGTTGCATGGACATTTAATAGAGGGACAGAATCTTTTCAGGTTTCATTCAAAATATCTTCATTTGTGTTTTGAAGATTAGCTAAAGTGAGTTTGAAATTACATGAGGGTGCATAAACAATGACAGGATTTTCATTTTTGGGTGAACTAGCCCTTTAAGTGAGAGTAATTTTAAAACCAAAGTGTTTGTACCTCGTGTACACAGTCGAAGAGCTCCCAGTCGTAGAGAGTCATCTGATGAGCCAGATCTTTCGAGCTCATGAGCTCAAACGTGGACATGGAGCCTGCAGACGGCCCTTCCTGCTCCGGCAGCGGAGTCTGCATGAACGAGTCGATCGATTCATCAGTTAATCAGCCAGTCAGTAAGCTAATGTACATTTGATCCTGCATGTTTACAGTCGATGTGTGTTATAAATGCAGTCTCCGGGGGCTCTTACACACCAAAGAGTCGATCTGGTCCCTCGGGCAGACAAACAGACGACCATTAATGCTCAGTGATGAGAAGATGGACACATCTGCTGGCTTTAGAAGCTCTTTATCTGAGAAACACAAACACAGCCATCAGTCATTCTGCTTTTAAAGTTGTCAGTAATCAGCTGCTTCTCAAATGACTAAACCATGAAGTTACTTATTAAAAATAACTACGCTAAGTATTTTTGCAATATTTACATGTCAAAAAGCAAACAACAAGTTAAAAGGAATATTTCACCCAAAAATGAAAATTTGCTGAAAATTTAAGCCATCTAAGATGCAGATGAGTTTGCTTCTTCATCAGATTTGGAGAAATGTAGCATTGCATCATTTGTTCACCAGTGGATGCTCTGCAGTGAATGGGTGCCGTCAGAATGAGAGTCCAAACAGCTGATAAAAACATCACAATAATCCACACCACTCCAGGCCATCAGTTAACATCTTGTAAAACGAAAAGCTGCTTGTTTGTAAGAAACAAATTTGTTATTCAAACTAATACTTTAAAATACGAATCCTCTATTTATAATATTGCTTTCTCCAGTGAAAAAGTTGTCTCATCTGTATCAGGAGAGAAATATGCACAGATCAAGCACAGTTTACAAAGCAAACAGTCCAAAACAAATAAGTCTGTTGATTTTGATGTGAGGGGAAACAGGGGGTGGACATTTTCACTGGAAGAAGTGTTAATATAGATTATGGATGGGTATTTTGGACAGAAGTGACAGTTTAAAGTTAAAACGTCTTGGTGATGGATTTGTTTCTTACAAACAAGCAGCTTTTTGTTTTACAAGACATTAACTGATGGGCTGGAGTGGTGTGGATTACTTGTGGATTATTGTGATGTTTTTATCAGCTGTTTGGACTCTCATTCTGACGGCACCCATTCACTGCAGAGCATCCATTGCTGAGCAAGTGATGCAATGCTGCATTTCTCCAAATCTGATGAAGAAACAAACTCATCTACATCTTGGATGCTGTAAGGATGAATACATTTTCCCAAAAAAATTATTTGGGTGAACTATTCATTTAGAAATATCTTGTTAGCGAGTTTTGCACAAGCTCCACTTACATATTCTTCCGAAAATTCACAAATCTAGTATAGCATGTACTATTGGTTTATGAGACCTAATGTGTGCAGTTTACGAAAGAACCAAAACTTAGATATCCAACCAATAGCCTCTTACATCAGCTTTTATTGAATGGTGTTGCTGAAAATCCCACAAAGTGTCACAGTTTTACCTTCTTTTTAAACAGCAAACCCTTTTAAAAAAGGATTGCACTTAATTGTATTTAATGTGCACTTCAGATCTTAAAAGTATATTTTTAAAATCCGTACTTGCAGATAATATAAATGTAATGAAATAAAAGGACATTTACATGCAGTTAAGTGTAGTTTAGTATTTATTTAAATTTTAATGTACCAAATCACAACTTCATCATTACAAATGTGTAATTACAAATATATTTGAAATACATGACATGTACGTTTCAGTAGAAATTCCATTAAAATACATTTTGGTTTTAGTGTTTTAGCATTTTTACAATTTTAGTATACTTAAACTAGACAACAGAATTGCATATAAAAATGCATATAAAAATGTAATAAAGTCTCACTTAAATTGGTTCGAAAATGTAAAGTTTAGCAAAATGCATTTAATATAATTTTAAACTACAATACATTTTCATTTAATTACAATTAGCATGCAATTAAGTGCCCCAAAAAATTACATTCCCTTCGCACTTAAGTAATTTTTCATAATTAAGTAATTTTTGCTTAATAAGTACTCTTTTTTAAAAGTATATGCTAAAGTGTTCTTCCTTTTCACAAGGGTAACTATTTATGTAGCATTTCAGAACTTAAACTTATTTTTGTCAAATGTTTTGCTTGAAAATCTTGTTTGTGCTATTGTGAATGCTTCACTGTATCTAAAGCACTGGGTCACATTGTTTGTGTGTGTGCGTGTCTGTGTCTGTGTGTCTGTGTCTGTGTCTGTGTGTGTGTGTGTGTGTCTGTGTCTGTGTCTGTGTGTGCGTGTCTGTGTCTGTGTGTCTGTGTCTGTGTCTGTGTGTGCGTGTCTGTGTCTGTGTGTCTGTGTCTGTGTCTGTGTGTGCGTGTCTGTGTCTGTGTGTCTGTGTCTGTGTCTGTGTGTGCGTGTCTGTGTCTGTGTGTCTGTGTCTGTGTCTGTGTGTGCGTGTCTGTGTCTGTGTGTCTGTGTCTGTGTCTGTGTGTGCGTGTCTGTGTCTGTGTGTCTGTGTCTGTGTCTGTGTGTGCGTGTCTGTGTCTGTGTGTCTGTGTCTGTGTCTGTGTGTGCGTGTCTGTGTCTGTGTGTCTGTGTCTGTGTCTGTGTGTGCGTGTCTGTGTCTGTGTGTCTGTGTCTGTGTCTGTGTGTGCGTGTCTGTGTCTGTGTGTCTGTGTCTGTGTCTGTGTGTGCGTGTCTGTGTCTGTGTGTCTGTGTCTGTGTCTGTGTGTGCGTGTCTGTGTCTGTGTGTCTGTGTCTGTGTCTGTGTGTGTGTGTCTGTGTCTGTGTCTGTGTGTGTGTGTGTGTGTTCACCTCCGGCTGAGTTGAGGTGGATGAGCAGAAGATCATCTCCTGACCCCAGCTTATCGGTAACGGCGCAGATGACCTCTCTGACAGACGCAGCGACAGGCACTCGGATAGTGGAGTACGTATGATCACTGCAGTACACCTTAAAGAGGACTTCAACACAACACACACACATTTGAAAAGAACATTAACATTAAACATTGATAATCAATTGTTTTTAATCACAAAACATTATTACCTTCAATTAAAGATACACATGTCATTGATTCACATCTATTCTTTGTCCTAAAGTCTTAACCTCTTTTGAACCTTCTTTTTGTGACTCTTCCCGTCTATTTTTGGTTGATTATTTCACTTTTGACTCTTCTGTTCTATTACGGATCTCTCTCTAATTGTTGATCCCACTCAAAATAAATAAAAATGACATTTTCTTGCCATGTTGCCCTGGGACAAAGGTTACAGCTAAACCCTTACAATGTTTTATTTACAAAAAAAGTAAATAAATAAAATCCCCTTTGTATTCAAGTAAAGTTCCATAACCACTCATTAAATATAATAATATAATGATTATAATATATAATGATAAACTGTAAGGAATAATGTACAGAAAGACACTTTGTTCTGTTGCCATTCATTTTACATGAACATTTATGCATTTGGCAGATGCTTTTAACCAGAGCGACCAAGATAGTAGCCTATCTATCTATCTATCTATCTATCTATCTATCTATCTATCTATCTACATTGAACAAAATTATAAACACAACACTTTTGTTTTTGCCCCCATTTTTCATGAGCTGAACTCAAAGATCTAAGACTTTTTCTATGTACACAAAAGGCCTATTTCTCTCAAATATTGTTCACAAATCTGTCTAAATCTGTGTTAGTGAGCACTTCTCCTTTGCCGAGATAATCCATCCAGTGGAAGTTGCTGTACGTTCCGGTTTGCCTGTGGAAGGAGTACAGGTAATCTTAGGAAATGACTTGGCTGGTGAACGAGTTTGGCGAGGTGATTTACCACAGTTGGTGGTTACATCCTCTCCGATGGCCTTTAAATCAGACAGTGATGAAAACTCTTTAAATGCATTGCCATCGTGTGTGATAACTCGATCTAGGAGTAAAACACCAGTTGATAAGCCTGATTCTAAAAAAGTGGCGAGTAAAACTCTAGAAATTCCGTCCGTTTTGTCTGTGTCACGAGATGATTTGATAAAGGAACAAAAAGCTGATTCTACTCTTGTTGAGTTGTTTGGTCGAATGGTCCCTTATGACACAATTTACAATCTTTCTTCTGGGTATTACCTGGAGGAAGGGTTGTTGGTTCGAAAGTGGGTTCCGTATGGAGAGTTTGCAATTGGTGATCCTGTTGTACAGATCGTAATACCACTGTCTCTCCGTCAACTTGTTACAGACCGCGTGACATGTCTAAGTACATTAAATCTTGTCATACCTGTCAACTTACGGGAAAGCCAAATCAGTCTCTGAAACCTGCTCCTCTTTATCCTATTCCAGATATTAGCCAACCGTTTGAGCATCTTATTGTGGACTGTGTTGGACCGTTGCCCCGGTCAAAAGCAGGTAATGAGTATTTGCTCACAGTCATGTGCCAGGTAACTAGATATCCAGCTGCATACCCATTCCGTTCAGCAACAGCGAAGTTGGTTGTAAAAGCACTAACTCAGTTTATTTCTGTATTTGGAATACCAAAAATTATCCAGTCTGACCAGGGGAGTAATTTTACTTCTAATTTGTTTGATCAAGTGTTGAAACAACTTCACATCCAACACAACGTCTCCAGTGCTTATCATGCTCCGAGTCAGGGAGCACTGGAGAGGTTTCATCAAACGTTAAAGTCTTTACTGAGGTCATATTGTACTGAGATGGGGAAGGATTGGGACGTTGGGTTACCTTGGTTATTGATGGCAGCTCGGGAAGCTGCACAGGAGAGTACCGGGTTTAGTCTGAATGATCTTGTTTTTGGACACGATGTGCGAGGCCCGTTGTCTGTTTTGGCTGTTGACTGGGAAAAGTCAGATCCACCAAAAAAATCTCCTGTCATATGTTAAGTGATTTTCGCCGTCGAATCTTTGAGGCTTGTCAGTTGGCAAAATTATCTCTGTGTAAAGCTCAGGATCGAATGAAACGACTTTTTGATCAATGCACAGAGTTGCGGTCTTTTCAATCAGGTGATCAAGTGTTGATACAATTGTCAATGTATATATTGTTATTTCTTATTTACTTGTTCTATTTTTTTTCTTCTTTTATTATCTGTGTTTTTGTTCTGTCGCTGTCATTCTGTTGCACTGCGGAAGGTTCTGTCATGAAAACAAATTCCTCGTATATGAAAACATACCTGTCAATAAAGCTCATTCTGATTCTGATTCTGATTCTATCTATCCCATCTGTGAAATTAGCCACAGGAGAGAATAGTGTTCTGTCAGTCACAACAGAGAGCAGATGCAGACTCACTGTCGTCTGTACTTTTGATCGGCTGTTTCTTCTGCAATCTGTCGTTCCCTGTGCTGAACTGACGCAGCAGGACTTTGTGCTGAAATGAGGGAGAAGGACTATCACATGACACTTATTCAGCACTGAAGAGAATACTACAGAAACTCTGCTTGTTTTTATTTCCCCCTCACCTTTTTCTGAGAGGGCCGGCCATCATCACAGCTGTGAATAAATGTTATGAGTGTTACGATTATGAGCAAGTAAAAGATTTCTCTGAACATTATCAGTCTGGTAGAAAAAAACTGCTGTATTACAGTATATATGCACATTTCTGAGACCTCTACATTATCAACATGATCAAAGTTTTTATGAAAAGCCTGTTGTACATAATCTGCTACATGCCTTCCTTCATCTGATTTTAGAAGGTAAAAGACGAAAGATGAAAACTTACTGGACTTGAAGCAACTTATGTTTACTTGATTATCCATGCATGATTATTTATAAAAATCAAGTTAAAATGTGATTATCAAATAAGATACATCAGGCTTTTGAGAATAATTTAATTATTCATCCCTCAATCCTCATTGTATTGCTTTACATGATATGTTTTGCACACGCAATAAAAACTACAGAGCTTTGACGATAAAACTAACCATTTAAATATCATCTTACTCAAACATATTATTGGGAGATATTGAGTGACAACTCAATTGTTTTTTTTATATTAGTGCTGTCAAACGATTAATCGCATCCAAAATACAGTTTTTCTCAGTTGCTTTGGTGCATTTCTCAGATCAGAAATGAAATTCTCAGAACTACTTGCTCAACCTCCACATCATCTGGTCACTTGTGCACATCATAAAAGCAGTTTCTCATTCTTTTGAACAACTTGTGATTGATGTGGTACATTCATGCAATTGATTATGTACATTTATCTGCGGTTTCCTATATTATCAGTTGCTATTGTCATGTTGCTCAAATGTATTATATAGTTCCCTGTGCAGTAGTCTTACCCCCCAAAACATCTAGTCATTTGTTCATCGTATACGTCATTAAATGCAAAATGGTTGATCTAGTTGTCATAAACTGTCAAGCATATGAATTGTGCAAGGGAATCTTAACTTTCATCAAGAGAATGTGGATCAACCAATGATAAACCAGTTCTCTGAAATTCCTCATACAGTGCTGCATGCAAAAGCAAAGTTCTGTCTAAGGGGTGTTTCCTGTGTTTGCCTTTCTAATTTTGTATTTTCGCATCTGTGCCTATATTTAGTTTTCTATATCACAACAATGTTGTACTAGTTTTTTATTTATTAATTTTTTTTTTTTCTCAGACCGCTAGTAAAAGTGTAACTGTGAATCCTATTCTGTCTCTTTCAATGAATATCCCACATACAGTAATGTGGTAATTTGTTCTTTTGAAATTGATATTTGGCATATACAGTTTTTCTCAGTCGCTTTGGTGCATTTCTCAAATCAGAAATGAAATTCTCAAAACTACTTGTACAACTTCCACATCATCTAGTCATTTGTACACATCATAAAAGCAGTTTCTCATTCTTTTGAACAAGCTGCGATTGCTTTGGTACATTCATGCAATTGATTATGTACATTTATCTGCGGTTTCCTACATGATCAGTTGCTATCGTCATGTTGCTCAAAATGTATTATATAGTTTTCTGTGCAACAGTCTTACCCCTCAAAACATCTAGTCTTTAATTCATCGTATAAGTCATTAAATGCAAAATGGTTGAACTGGTTCTCATAAAGTGTCAAGCACATTTTTTACACATTATAATTAGACTTTTTGTAAATTTAGCATGAATTGTGCAGGTGAATCTTGACTTTCACTAATGAAGAGAATTGATAAACCATTTCTCTGAAATAGCTCAAAGGTTCATCTCATGAATCTTCAGTTGGAAAGCATATACTGTATAGACAGAGGACAACACAAGAGTTACAAATTCTAACAATGGACTTTCTTATTTTTTTTATTTTCATCTTTGTACCCATATTTCTGGTTCTGGTTCTAGTAAGAACTCTAGCTGCTGCATTGTGGATCAGCTGGAGTTTGTTTATTACAGTTTTTCTCAGTGGCTTTGGTGCATTTCTCAGATCAGAAATGAAATTCTTAAAACTACTTGTCAACATACATACATGTAATGAGGTGGGATAATATTACAGTTTTTCTCAGTTGCTTTGGTGCATTTCTCAGATCAGAAATAAAATTTAAAGTACAACCTCCACATCATCTAGTCATTTGTGCACATCAAAAAAGCAGTTTCTCATTCGTTTGAACAAGTTGCGATTGCTTTGGTACATTCATGCAATTGATTATGTACATTTGTCTGCGGTTTCCTACATTATCAGCTGCTATGTCATGTTGCTCAAAATTTATAAAAAAAATTATCTTTGCAATAGTCTTACTCCTCAAAACATCTAGTCACTAGTCAATAAGTCATTAAATGCAAAATGGTTGATCTAGTTGTCATAAACTGTCAAGCATATTTTCTACACATTTCTATTAGACTTTTTGCAAATTTGCCATGACTTGTGCAGGTGAATCTTGACTTTCACTAATGAAGAGAATGTACTGTAGATCAACCAATGGTAAACCAGTTCTCTGAAATAGCTCAAAGGTGCATCTCATGGACCTTCAATTGGAAAGCATATTTAGACAGAGGACAATACAGGAGTTACAAATTCTGACAATGGATATTTCTTCCCGTTGGCCTGGTAAATCAACAGTATCTCTGTGGCCAATTACATTTCAACCACGCCTTCTGCTTTTGGTCAGGTTGAAGCCAGCCTTATGCACATATATGAAGTTGTGAGATGATTCACTTGACTCCAATTCCACGTTGCATTGCAAGGGAAGATATTCGTTGTGATGTAGATGAGAATCTGTGGGCCGACAGACTGCACTGCAATTCCTCATACAGTGCTGCATGCAAAAGCAAAGTTCTGTCTAAGGGGTGTTTCCTGTGTTTGCCTTTCTAATTTTGTATTTTCGCATCTGTGCCTATATTTAGTTTTCTATATCACAACAATGTTGTACTAGTTTTTTATTTATTAATTTTTTTTTTTTCTCAGACCGCTAGTAAAAGTGTAACTGTGAATCCTATTCTGTCTCTTTCAATGAATATCCCACATACAGTAATGTGGTAATTTGTTCTTTTGAAATTGATATTTGGCATATACAGTTTTTCTCAGTCGCTTTGGTGCATTTCTCAAATCAGAAATGAAATTCTCAAAACTACTTGTACAACCTCCACATCATCTAGTCACTTGTACATCATAAAAGCAGTTTCTCATTATTTTGAACAAGTTGCGATTGCTTTGGTACATTCATGCAATTGATTATGCACTGTACATTTATCTGCAGTTTCCTACATTATCAGTTGCTAATTTCACGTTGCTCAAAATGTATTATATAGTTTTCTGTGCAA
>NW_015549571.1:1181062-1182250 GCF_001515605.1 Sinocyclocheilus anshuiensis
TTTGTACACATCATAAAAGCAGTTTCTCATTCTTTTGAACAAGTTGCGATTGCTTTGGTACATTCATGCAATTGATTATGTACATTTATCTGCGGTTTCCTACATGATCAGTTGCTAATGTCATGTTGCTCAAAATGTATTATATAGCTTTCTGTGCAATAGTCTTACCCCTCAAAACATCTAGTCTTTAGTTCATCGTATAAGTCATTAAATGCAAAATGGTTGAACTGGTTGTCATAAAGTGTCAAGCACATTTTTTACACATTATAATTAGACTTTTTTGTAAATTTAGCATGAATTGTGCAAGTGAATCTTGACTTTCACTAATGAAGAGAATTGATAAACCATTTCTCTGAAATAGCTTCATCTCATAAATCTTCTGAGATTTATGAGATGGTTCATCTCATAAACCTTCTGTTGGAAAGCATATACTGTACAGACAGAGGACAACACAAGAGTTACAAATTCTGACAATGGACTTTCTTATTTTTTTTTATTTTCATCTTTGTGCCCATATTTCTTTTTCCTTTTCTATATCACAATGACATTGGATCACAAATGCAGACAGAGTTTTATGTTTACGCGACGCTATGCAATGCAACGCAACGCGTAAAAAAACAGTATTAAGTCATTATAATCAGTAATTATGTCCCCACTGGATGCAACAAATGCCTCGTTTATAATGGGTTTTAATGTTTTAACTGTTGCCGTAGTTTACATCAGGTAATACAAACAGAGTGCAGTGTTATATTGACAACAAGACTAAGCATTTTGCCTATCTTGTTTGTGAACAATGACGCAAGGACTTTTCATTCTGATGGCACTGATATGTTCATTGACAAATACTTACTTTTGAGAGATGAACTAAAGATTTTGAGTAAGTTACAGGCTTTTGCAGGAAATCCATTGTGTGGTGCTGTTTGTACGAATTGTTTTGAGAAATGCACACACTTCTTTGCAAATATTAAGGATGATTCGAGAAATGCACCAAAGTGACTGAGAAAAACTGTAAGAAATGCAGCCTTATGCATTTCAATACAGTAACTGTCATCCAAACTGTTGCCATAGTTTTTAGTATCAGGTAATACTAACAGAGTGCACTGTTATATTGACAACATGACTAAGCATTTTGACTATCTTGCTTGTGAACAATGACACAAGGACTTTTCATTCTGATGGCACTGATAT
>NW_015549571.1:1182509-1188913 GCF_001515605.1 Sinocyclocheilus anshuiensis
CTTTTTCAGACCGATGAGCTTTGTAAAAATCGACGCGTTTCAGAAAGGCGGGGCATAGAGGAGAAACAATAATGTACAGTATGTGGAAAATAATGTGTTTTTTTTACTTTAAACCGCATAAACACATTTCATTACACCAAATACACAAAATAATGTTCTTTTTAGCAGCATCATATGACCCCTTTAAGGATGAATCGAGAAATGCACCAAAGTGAATGAGAAAAACTGTAAAAGATTTTGTTTGCAAAATGTTTATCTATGTACTGTGTATATTTATTATGTATATATAAATACACATCCATACAGTATATATTTTGAAAATATTTACATATATTTATATTCATATAATTTATATTATGTACAGTTATGTCCATATATATTTAGACACAGGCACAATTTGTATTGTTTTAGCTGCTGACCAAAACATATTCAAGTTATATACAGTTATATGATGAATATGGGCTTAACGTGCACACTCTGCGCTTTAATTTGAGGATATTCTCATCACAATTAGAGGAAAGGTTAAGGAATTACAGCTCTTTAATATGTACCTCCCCCCTTTTTCAAGGGACCATATTGGACAATTGACTCAAAAGCTGTTTCATGGACAGATGTGGCCTATTCCTTCATTATTTCTACATCAATTAAGCAGGTAAAAGTTCTGGAGGTGATTCTAAATGTGCCATTTGCATTGGGAAGCTGTTGCTGTGAACCACATCATGCAGTCAAAGGATCTCTCCATACAGTACAAGTGAAACAGACAATTGTTAGGCTTCACAATCAAAACAGATCCATCAGAGAGATAGCAGGAACATTAGGAGCGGCCAAATCAACAGTTGGTACGTTCTGAGAAAAAAAGACCGCACTGGACGTCCACGGAGGAAACAGTGGTGGACGATCGGAGAATCCTCTCCGTGGTAAAGAAAAACCCTTTCACAACATCCAGCCAAGTGAAGAACACTCTCCAGGAGGCAGACGAGTCTCTGTCAAAGTCTACAATCAAGAGAAGCCTTCACCAGAGCAAATACAGAGGCTTCACCACAAGCTGCAAACAAGGCCAGATTAGACTTTGCCAAAAAACATCTAAAAAAGCCAGAGCACTTCTGGAAAAGCACTCTTTGGACAGCTGAAATTAAGATCAACCTGTACCAGAACGACGAGAAGAAAAAAGTGTGGAGAAGGCTTGGAACAGCTCATGATCCAAAGCACACAGTGTATAGAGATATACTCTCTGCCCAGATTCAGTCAGATTCAGTCATTGCCTGCAGATTCTCAACCAAATATTAAAAATGAACATTTTATTTATGATTATATTTATTTGTCCAATTACATTTGTATTATACTGTCATATTATGTAAGTAGTCTGCAGTACTATTATAAAGCTCTCAAACTACCGGAATTTCATCTTTCTTTTTGGCCATATGAATCAGCATTTGCACCAAATAACATATTTTGCTCTCAGGGCCTCTGAATAAAACTGAGGTGTTTTCACCTCTAGTATAAGCTTCATATTATCACTATACCATACTATATGAGCAACAAAAGCCTGATTTATCAAATATGATACCCAGATTTTAAGGTTCAATAAATTGTTCTATTTAAAAAAAAAAGAGAGATGTTTCTGACTATTATTTCATATGTCAGGATAAACAGGGTTGTAAAACTGTGCTCGTACTTCTGCTTGATGATCTTCTCTAGTTCGGGCAGCTGGTCTTTCAGAGCTGGAATGAGTTTGGAATCTTCACACACTGTCTCATAAAACTCCTGCAACAAACAACAAAGCTTTGTGAACTGGTTAACTTGAAGCAGCTAACACAGCTGAGCGGATCAGAGCTGCTGACCTGGATGAAGTTGAAAGAGCTGTCCTCCTCCTGCAGGTGCTCTGTGTTGATTGCGGCCCACTGTAAGACCAGACGAATCACCCTGCGCTTGTTATTGAGAGAGTAATCCATCCGCTCCTGTTCACTGCCCTGAGACGGCTGAGCGTGATAGGTGAACGAGCGCTAAGGACTTCAGAGCCACACACAATCTGAGAGTTTAGCGACCTTCTCATTTGTTGAATAAAACAATATTCGTAAAGGACACAGCTATGGCACATTGACCATTTGTACCGAGCTGATGAACTACAGAGACTTCGGTTATATATTTCACCAATCAGTCAGCACAGCTGTAAAGGATATTGGGCCATGAGCAGAGGACACAGCTGACTGTTTGGGACAAAAACACAGTGCATAAGCAAAAAGTCATCCAGAGCAGGATCTACAGAGACAGAGAAAAAGAAAAGTTAGCTAAAGGTGGTTACAATTTGCAACATGAATCATGGTAAAGTGATTTTAAGCTAATTCTGTTAAATGTGATCGACTTCTTCTGTAAATGCATGTAATGTATGTTTAATGTATGCACTGTGTCATGATCTCTAGCTGGAGTGCCCGTGAGCTTCGCTAGAGGGCACTCCATCCCAGACTTTACCACTCCATCAAAAACTTCATTTCCCATAATCCTTTGCCCGGACTCATCAACACTCACTGTTTGCACCTGTGTCTCATTTACCCTGTCTGCTCACCCTATATAAGTCTGGTTTAGTTTGTCATTCTTTGTGAAGTCTTGTAAGTGTTACACTGCATCTCTGAGCGGTTCTCCTGTTTATATGGATCTTGGTTTTTGAACTCTTTGCCTGTGTTCTCTGCCTTGTTGTTTAGTCGGACTGATTGCCTGTGTGTTGACCCTGTCTGATTTCGATTCTGGACTTTCCTAATAAATTCCTGCATTTGGATCCTCACTCTGTTTACGTCTCTGAGCAGTCCGTAACAGAAGACTTCACCGATAATGGATCCAGCAGTAAAGATGATGTTTCTCCGCCAAGGTACACGTTCCATTGAGGATTATGTTGTGGATTTTCTTGAACTGGCACACGTGACTCATTTAGATGAAATATGCTTAATGATATTTTTTCGAGGGGGCCTATCTGACCTTCTCAGTTCAAACATGCCACTGCATGACCCTAACTGGACACTGGAGTATTATATTGACGTAGCATTACAGCTGAGTGGCTCTCCTTTTACCGTGGGAATCGCAGAGGAGGAGAACGATTCTCCCATAGTAATCTCCACTCCTGAGCCTTGTCACAAAATGGTCGCCAACCCAGCGACTGATCATAAAATGGCCACCAGCCCAGAAACTATTCCTCTAGACTCGGTGCTCCCTGTAATGGGGGTCGCTATCCTGTGCGTTTGGGCTACTTACTGCTCAATTACTCCTCCTGTGCCCGATCCAGTCCCTGAGTCCACTCCAGCTCCCCCAGAAGTGGCAACTTCTGCTGCAGAACCTCCAGAGGTGGCGGCATTTGCTGCAGAACCTCCAGAGGTGGCGCCAGTCGCTGCAGAACCTCCCAAAGCGGCAGCGCCCACTTCAGCTCTTCTCGAGGTGTTGGCTTGTGCTGCAGAACCTCCAGAGGCAGCAGCGTCTGCCTTTGAACTTTTAGCCTGTCCTGTCACGGCCAAGGAGGCCATCTGTGAACAATCTGTCTGTCCAGCCACGGCCAAGAAGGCCGTTTGTGAACTCTCTGTCTGTCCAGCCACGGCCAAGAAGGCTGTTTATGAACTCTGTCTGTCCAGCCACGGCCAAGGAGGCCGTTTGTGAACTCTCTGCCTGTCCAGTCACGGCCAAGGAGGCCGTATGTGAACTCTCTACCTCTCCTGTCATGGCTATGGAGGCCGTATGTGAACTCTCTGATTGTCCCGTCACGGCCAAGGAGGCCGTTTCAGAACTATCTACCTGCTCTGCTACGCTGAATGAGCATTGTTATGAACTTGTTGTCCCACCCAACCTCTCTCTCCCTCCTCCTCCTCTACCTGTCATGCTGTTTGTTCTGTCTCCGCTTTTGTCTGTCTGTCCCTCAGGTCATCCTTTAAGGGTGGTGACTGGTCAGGATTCGCCTCGGGCCAGCCAGCCTTCAGCTACACCAGGATTGGAGGATCCCAGGTCTCCGTCTCCTGCCTTTGAGACCTGGACTCCACTTCGGTCCGTCGACCCTTTGGTGTCGCCTTGGCTCAAAGCTCCCTCATCGCCACTGTGGCCCATCAGTCCACCAGCTCCACCGGGCTTCCTCATTTCTCCGGCTCCACCTTGGTCATTCACTGACCCGCCTTCGCCTCAGGACTACACTCCTCTGGCTTCGCCTCATCCCTCCGTCCCTACGGCTCCGTTGGGCTCCTCTCTCCCTCCGGCTCCGCCTTGGTCCTCGGTCGCTCCGACTCCACCGCGGCCTTCCGGATCCCCACCTGCGCCTCGGTCGCCAGAGCTGTCGGCTCCACCATGGCCCTCCGATCCCTCAGTGTCACCCCGGCTCTTCGGCTCTCTGTCTCCGCCTTGGGCTCCCCTTCCTCCGTCTCCGTCAGTCGGACCCCTGATACCTCTAGTGTCACCTTCATGGTTCCTCCCTCCGTCAACTCCTCCATGGACTGATAGTGGAGCGTTTGGAAGCCGCTCCTTAAGGGGGGGCTCAGTCATGATCTCTAGCTGGAGTGCCCGTGAGCTTCGCTAGAGGGCACTCCATCCCAGAATTTACCACTCCATCAAAAACTTAATTTCCCATAATCCTTTGCCCGGACTCATCAACACTCACTGTTTGCACCGGTGTCTCATTTACCCTGTCTGCTCACCCTATATAAGTCTGGTTTAGTTTGTCATTCTTTGCGAAGTCTTGTAAGTGTTACACTGCATCTCTGAGCGTTTCTCCTGTTTATATGTATCTTGGTTTTTGGACTCTTTGCCTGTGTTCTCTGCCTTGTTGTTTAGTCGGACTGATTGCCTGTGTGTTGACCCTTGCCTGCTGTCTGATTTCGATTCTGGACTTTCCTAATAAACACTGCATTTGGATCCTCACTCAGTCTCTGAGCAGTCCGTAACACACTGTGTAATGTATTTAGAGTTGCCACTTTTGAATTTTTTTGAAACATTCAGACCATATTATTATTTTTTTTTTTTTTTTTTTTTTTTTAACCAGTTTGACTGATTCATTGAAAATGCATGATTCAAATGAACAATTTACTCGAATGAAATCAGTAGCTATTGCAAACAAGTTTTACAAATGTTGTGCACAAGGGCAATATCTATACTACCATGCAAAATTATGGGATTGGTAAAATGTTTCATAATTTTGTGATTATAATTGTGAACTATTATTGCAATTCAAAATTATGATTTTATTTTGTAATATATGTTCAAATGTATTTTATTCCTGTGATCAAAGCTGTGTTTTCAGCATCATTACTCCAGTCTTCAGTGTCACATGATCTTCAGAAATCAGTCTAATATGATGATTTGCAGCTCAATAAACTTTTCTGAATATGATCAATGTTGAAAACAGTTTTTTGAGGAATACAGAGTTCAAAATAACAGCATTTATTTGCAATAGAATTTTGGAACATTATGGATTTTTTTTTTACTGTCACATTCACAATTTAATCAGTGTTCCAGGTTACTTTAGAAATGTAATAGGTTACAGATTACAAGTTACCCTACTTAAAATGTAATAAGTAGTGTAACTTTTTAATTCCTTTATTAAAGTAATGTAACTGATTACATTTGATTACTTTTTGATTACTTTTCTAAATTTCTAATATTTTCAACTGTTAATCATTTTCAAACATGTAAACCAGGCAGGGTTAAACTTACAATATGTGCTCAACACTGAAAACTGTCAGACTTTCGAAATCCTTCATCACTTGAATTAAGATTATAATTGTATTTTAAAGGAGACATTGGATGCAAAATATCTTCATTTGCATATAAATGTATCTTAGCAGTGTGTGGACACAACCACCCTACAATGATAAAAATTCACTCCTTTTTTTTAATCCCCCGAAAACCTAAAGAGTCTGAATTATAAAGCCATTTTGATTTTGGAGTGAATACCAGCACTCTCTTCCACCTTCAATACCACGACTGAAGTGAGACCCTTGAGCAAGGCACCAAACCCCCAACTTTGTTGGTGTGTGTTTACGGTGTGTGTGTGTGTTCACTGCTGTGTGTGTGCACTTGGATGGGTTAAATGCAGAGCACAAATTCTGAGTATGGGACACCATACTTAGCCATATGTCAATTCAATTCACTAAATTTGTTTATGTCTGGCTGCGCAAATCATTTTACTCCAGGCAGCTTTCTGAACTAGGGACAATTCAAGGCAGGTTTTGTTAAAAAGTTAAAACTCAAGGATGGATCAGTACCCATTGTTCATGATCCAGCTGCAGATTTCAGACTTACTTTAAAATCATTCTGAGGTTAAATACATATTTAAAATCATAACAAGAAATAGTTTAATAGTTATGATACTGTTTTTGAAATCAAATCTTTGCATATCTATGACAGGAAACACTGGAATCTAACAATGCCTTAGAAAAAAA
>NW_015549571.1:1189019-1199178 GCF_001515605.1 Sinocyclocheilus anshuiensis
TTTTTCTTTTATGCCAAAAATCATTAGGATATTAAGTAAAGATCATGTTCCATGAAGATATTTTGTGAATTTCCTACTGTAAATATATCAAAACATGTCATTTCATGATATATGATATATGAAAAATTGACCCTTAAGACTGGTTTTGTGGTTTAGGGTCACATATGTGATAGTGTTCAGGACACGAGGTTTCTGACGTCAGTAGTTTAGCAGCAATAAGCAATAAACTCACTATTACAGCACTGATGAGCTCAGATCATATAGCTGATTTATGAATGATCAAATGGAGGTGTTTGTCACTTAAAAGTTTTCCACAATGTCACTTCTGTAATGTTTGTTGTAATTCAGCGTCATTACCAGTAGAGGGAGACAGGTTCCCAACCTATTTTGTCTGAATGCCTAAATTACTAATATTAATGTTCAATTTTACTTTTAAAAAGTACACTTGAGATTTGTTCAAACCTTTCGATTAATATAAGACATAATACATTTAATGACTAATTGTTGCATAGAGAAGACAGAGGCAAGTTGTCATTGCAACAACATACAGTATGCAGCTGTATTTTATCAACTGTATCTTTTTTCTTGAATAATAATGTTCAGTAGTTTGTGTTCAAGACTTTAAAGTTTATACAGAAACTGACTGTAAAAAAAACAAAAAACAAATCTACTCTGACAAATAAGGAAAAAGTGTGACAACTAGAATGTGAAATACTGTACAGTACAGTACATTTTTGTAACGTGGAAAAAAATGAATAAAAAAAATAAAATATGAAAAAAGATATCTTATTTCAGCTCGAAGCACTTTAAAGCTAAATAAAGTAATACATAAAAAGAATAACTATGTAGACAAAAAAACCCTAATTAAAATGACAAAGCACAACAAAATTACTAAAACTATAAATTGTGAAAACAGAAAATATAAAAGAGTTCAAAAACCGATACTAAAATAATAACGGTAGTTGTTATTGCTATTATTATAACTAAAACTGGTAAAGAAAGCTGAAATAAAATATAAATATTAGATGAAAAACTTCTTAAAACTTTGAGCAACGATTAGAAATGTTGATTTGGCCAACGACCTGAAAGCAAATCATTCCAAGTTGAAGTACCGAAATTTTGTAAACTAAAACTAAAATTTAAATAAAATAAACTAAAGCACATAAAACCACACATAAACTAATAAAAATTAAAAAAGCACATTTCAAAATTGTTAAAATTTAAATTCTAAATGAAGATAAAAACCGAAAATATACAAGTAAAAGCTAAATATCAATATATATACTATAATAGTATATAAATCTCTACTAACACTGGACAATTTAGTTTTGTCTACAAACTATTTTAATATATTATATTATAAATCATAAATAAGACTAGTTCATTTAGATCTAACAAAAGCACATTATTTTATTTTATATTTATTTTTTATTTAGTCCAAAGTACTATTTAACATCACTGAATCAGCTTTTGTTGTTTTTTAATTGTTATTTTATTATTCAAATATTACACCAACAAATCAAAATTTATAGGGTAGCAATTGCAGGTTAGCACTTTTTACAGTGTAGAGTATATGACAAAGCACTTTGTTTTGTTGTGAATAATGCGCGCTGACCCTGAGGACTCTGTTGAAGTCTTCTTTATCCACTCTCAGGAAGTGGCAGTTGTCCTCTCTCAGTACGATAGACGCTGCCCGAGGTGCATCATTCACCAGAGCCAGCTTCCCGAAGTCATCTCCCTCATGTAACGTGCAAACTACACCCTGCAACGAGACGTGACCCACACAAACCAGCAAAGAAAAACATCTTCCAGCTGTAATTCAATTTGCACACACTCTTTCCTAGTAGCGATTAGCTGGTCTGCGTTATCACACATTAAACGCTTAATTAGTCTGTTGAATGTGAAGCATTAGTGGGGAATTACTAGTCTGACCTTTCCATAGATCACCACGTTAACGGAGCCCTTCAGGATGATGTACCATGACGTGCCCTCCTCCCCTTGATTAAACACTAGAACAAAAGAGATCGATAATGAGCATCAAACGCAGAACACAGACACATATTAGACAAATAATCTAAGGTCTAAACTCAGCACTCATTTAAAGCTGGTTAGTTCTGAATGGCTTGACTTCATTTTGTGAGTAAAGTTAGCAGGTTTGTGGTGTAATGTTTTGACACTTACACACTGTGCCTGCTTTGGCATGGGACTCAAATATCAGAACACCAGCTAGTTCCCTCTTCACCTGAGGAGAAAACACAATGCAATATATATACTGTATATACCTTTGAGAAGTGTACTTATGGAAATAACATACTTTAAAAGAATATACATGCAAAGTGAATGTAATGTTTTCGGACACTTAACTGCATGCTAAGTGAAAATGTATTACATTTTAAAATATTAAATGCAATTAGCTGAACTTTAGAGAGTTTTTTGACCCACTTACTGTAAGTAGGATATGTAATTTCATAATTATGTCTCGTCTTTGAAATATGGTTAAAGTACTGCTAAATGTACTGACAGGCCTTTATGATAAACAAAACTATATGTTAATGAGATTTCTATTTATGTCATGTATTTAAATATATTTGTCATTACACATCTGTAAAGATGAAGTTGCAGTTACTACATTTAAAAATATATTACCTTATAATGTAGTATTGAATAACACATTACAGTTCAATTATAATCATGTGCAATTACAATCAAGTCCTTTACCTGTGCTTTAATATGTTAGTTAGCACATCAAAATAAGTGTATTCTTTAAATCATGACAAGATTATACATGATGTACTTTAAACTATTAAAAAATCATATACTATTAAAACATAATGTACTTTAAAGTTAAAATTGGACAGCATTACAAAGTGAACTTTTTAAGAAGCAAAGTAATAAAAGTGAGTAACACTTAATTTTAAGGTGTTCTTGTTACACGTTACATGTACTTACTATTATAATAGTTCTTAAAGTGCACTTAAGTGGCCTTTTTATTTGGTTAATAAATTGTCTGGAAGTACAGTTTTTTTTATATATATAATCTCAGGATTTGAAGTACACTACAAGTGCACATGCAATACAATTAAACACACTTCTTTACTGTAACAAGAACACCTTAAAATAAAATGTAACCTAAAAGTGTACTTTCTTAAAGTGCACTTAAGTGGCCTTTTATTTGGTTAATATATTGTCTGGAAGTACAGTTTTTTTTATATATATAATCTCAGGATTTGAAGTACACTACAAGTGCACATGCAATACAATTAAACACACTTCTTTTTCACAAGCGTATGGTAAGTAAGGACTAGTTTTATGGATTTTGTCTTTTATGAAGATGAACAGCATCGCCTTCCATTCACTTTCATTTCATGAAAAACAGAAGCTTGAACATTCTGCAAAAGTTCTGCCTTTATATTACACAGGATTTTTTTTAGGGCTGTCAACGTTAAGGCGTTAACGCATGCGATTAATTGTACAATCCTTAACGCATTCAAATTATTTAACGCAATTAACGTAAAATTCCTGAAGCACAATTTCTATTCTAACACTTTAACCCACTTTTGCTTCTCTGCTTGCAATCAGATAATTTTAAGCTGCTAAACTCCGGGAAAGTTTTCAGTCCAATGATCCAGTGAGTGAATGCATTCAAACGATTCAAAACAGCGCTAATATAAAGAAACCAGGCTGATTACATCAGAGATTGCAGAGAGAACAGAGACTCGCGTTGCGTTTTCAGTGAATTATTTCATATTCTGTGATTGTCTCTGAAGAGCGCGAGCCCTCACACATCGCGCTGTGTGAAGTACAGACTGAGCGGATTGTCAACACATCCCACCGCTGTATGGCCAGATGAGACGTGACTGGATAACCAGTCTCACTACTAAAGTTTTGATGGAATCAAGGTAAAGATAATTGCGGTGGCGTACAGGAGTCGTACAGTAAGCACGCGTCCGTTATAATAATGCGTGTATGAGTAACGCACTGATCGCACATTGTATTTATGCACAGGCACAGACATTTCCCTACATTCACATTTTTTCCACACACATTCACGATAATGTTTTGATTTGTCATGCTTATGTTGCTGTGTTTAGTTATACTGAATGGATCCGTGTACTGTAGTACAGTGGTTCTCAAACCTGATTTTTTTTCTTTCATATGTGCTTATATGGGCTCCTTATATCATTTGGTTCTTTGGTGTCTTTTTGGAGTTTGTAAGTGTCCTTTTTTGGAAAGATATCTAAAATGTATCTTGAAAAAATCTTGCAGAAAATATTGATTTTTGAGAATCACCCTTCAATCTTTTGGTTTACTTTGCTGGATATAGCAAATGATGACAAAATAAACATTTGAAACAAGATAAATGGACTATGCTTAATTTCAAATTTTAATCGACTGACAGCCCTAATTTTTTTATATATATTTTTCGTTTACTGAAATGTGTGTATACCAACCTAATTCCCTCTAACTTCATATAATGTGTACTTACAGTGGTGGAGAGAAGTGATAAGGCTTTAATATGCAGCAGCTCCTCATAAATGATCTCCAGGTCATCTGCTGTCCTCTGGCCAGGCCTGCAGTGACAGGCAGAGAGGACACTGATGTCAGTGATGACTCTGAAACTTATTCTGACATTTTAAAAAGTTTTGTCTTAATCACAGAAAAAGGGTGATTCATTAGATTAATTCATTAGATTACAAATTTTAATCGATTGACAGCCCTAATTTTTTAATATATATTTTTCGTTTACTGAAATGTGTGTATACCAACCTAATTCCCTCTAACTTCATATAATGTGTACTTACAGTGGTGGAGAGAAGTGATAAGGCTTTAATATGCAGCAGCTCCTCATAAATGATCTCCAGGTCATCTGCTGTCCTCTGGCCAGGCCTGCCGAGAAAAGCAGGGAGGACACTGATGACTTTGAAACTTATTCTGACATTCTGGTGCAGATATTACATCTCCCAGGACCTTTAGAAGGTCTCTCCTTCAGTTACAGCATGCATATAAAAGTCTAATCTGCCTTTAAAGACTTTCAGACTATTCCAGCCAAACAGGAGCAGATACAGATCAGATCACTCGGAGGCACTTCTCTTAATTACCCAGAGTCCTCTGGGGGACGTAATGACTCATATTAACAGGCGCTGCTGCTTCTGAGGAACATACTGTTTACTCAGGATCATTCGCAGATGGGCGTCAGGTCCGATCTGAGAGAGGAGCAGGAGGGTGTCCTGTAGTTCTTCATCGCTCTCTTTCTTCTCTTCCTCAGTGGGGAGGGGTGCGTCCTCAGTCTCATCCTCCAGGAAGCGATAAAACAGATACTTATCTTGGAAACTCAGCTCCTGGTCCACTGCAGCCAAACACAGAACCAACCATATAGCACAGAAACACATGTGACCACATCACATTTGTAGTGTAAACAAAACTCATGAAAAATATACATAAGATACAAAAGTTCTCTCTGGGGCGGTGCCTTTTTAAAAGGTACTAATATGTACCTTTATGGTGCTTATATGTACCCTTTAGTGGCAAATAGGGTACAAAGTTGTATCTTTTGAAAGGAAAGGGTACCTGCCAGTGACAGCTTTTGTATATTTTCTAAAAGTGTAAGGAATAATGATCATCTGCATTACAGATTTTAATTAAGAACTGCCTCAAACTGTGCTCATATGTTGTGCTGTCCAATCACATTTATTTATATAGTGCTTTATACAATACCAGATTTACATCGATAAACAGTGTTAATGTTCATGTTAATGTTCGCTGTAATTCATCAGCTATAAAAATACTTACATTTCAGCCATAAAGCAGCTCTAGGCAATAATGTCATTATTCAGCTCAGTTCAGTTCAATATTGTTTTAAGTTCAATAACTGTTGCAAATTGCTGTGATTTACTATCTTAATCAATGACTGACCTGCATGTACACTAGTTTGGGGTTGGTAAGATTTTTTATGTTTTTTAAGTCTCTTATGCTCAACCAAAGCTGCATTTATTTCATAAAATATGTGAAAACAGTAATATTGTGAAATATTATTCCCATTTCTATTTGAATATATTTTACAATTTATTCCTGTGATGTCAAAGCTGACTTTGTAGCATCATTACTCCAGTCTTCAGTGTCACATGAGTTAGTAGTTATTTATTTTTATTGCCATGCCAGCATCTAAGGCATCTTAATGGCAAAAACTACAATAATACAAGAGTTACATAAACACAAAATAAAAACCAAGCAAACACAAAAAATAAGGCAATTAAAATTATAAGATTTTTTTAAATTAACATATGCTAAAAATTCTAAAATCTTTTCTGGTAAAATCTTACTAAACAAGTCCCTGAGTGAGCGTTCAGTGTCACATGATCCTTCAGAAATCAGTCTAATATGCTGATTTGCTAATCAAGAAACATTTCTTATGATGATTAATGCTGAAAACAGTTGTGCTACATAACATTTTTGTGGAAACTGTGATTCTTCGAAAAAAGAAAATTCAAAAGATATTTAACATTTATTCTAAAAAGATTTTTTTTCTTCGTAACATTAGAAATGTCTTATCTGTAACTTTTGATCAGTTTAAAATGCTCTTGTTGATTAAAAGCATTAATTTCTTTCACTTCTGAGTGATAGTGTACGAGATGACACACTCACCGTGGTTTAGGACGCCCTCCTCCAGCAGCACCTGCCAAATCCCTACAGCCTGAACACGAGCGTGAACACAGGAAGTGTGCTGCATCAGCCAATCAACGAGCTCCGTGCCCATACAGCACTGCCTACAACACACACACACACACACACATACTTGTATTTGTGGTTTATGGGGACTCTCCATAGGCGTAATGGTTTTTATACTGTACAAACTGTATTTTCTATTGCCCTACACCAACCCTACCCCTAAACCTACCCTTTACAGGAAACTGCTGGCAATTTTTGAATTTCATAAAACACCATTTTGTATGTTTTTTAAGCCTTTTGTTTTATGGGGACACAGGAAGTGCCCTCATAAACCATGTTTACCAGAGAGAGAGAGAGAGAGAGAGAGAGAGAATACAGATAATCCACTGAGCCACTCCACACAGAGAGCTGTATTTAATGACTTATAGACAGTGTTGGGGAGTACCTATAGTTACATGTGATGGAATTACGTAATTTAATTACAAAATAAAAGTAACTGTAATCTGTTACAGTTACTGAGAAAAAGTGTAATTAAATTACAGTTACTTATGAAAATGTTAACGATTACAAAGGGAGTTACATCTGAATATTTTAACACATACAGATTAAATTGATTTCGTTCCAAAATTGCATTGAGTGCTCTAAAATATGAGACACCAATGTTTCAGGAGTTTATTAGGACACAGAATAGGACACATGCTTATTCGATAACTGTTTTATTTCCTATTTGGGTTTATGTATATACTTTATTTTTTAAGATTAACAGATTTTTTTCCAAGGCATTGTTAGATGCCAATGTTTCCTGTCGTAGCTATGCAAAGAGTTGATTTCAAAAACAGTATCATAGCTATTAAACTATATCTTGTTATGATTTGAAATCTGGATTTAACCTCAGAATGATCTCAAAGTAAAAGAGGTGCTAAAGTCCGATTTTGTGGTGGCTGTGGTTTCAAAATAAAATTATTACAATCTTAATTCAAGTGAGGAAGGATTTTGAAAGTCTGACAGTAATCAGTGTTGAGTAGCACTACTGTAAGGATAACTCTGCCTGCTTTAAATGTTTCAAAATGATTTAGAAAAATGTAGAAAAAAAAATAGAAATTTAAATTTAGAAAAGTAATCCAATGTAATCAGTTACATTACTTTAATAAAGTAATTGAAATAGTTACACTACTTATTATGAATAGGGTAACTTGTAATCTGTAACCTATTACATTTCCAATGTTACCTTCCCAACACTGCTTATAGAATATAAGAATATAATAAATTATAAAATATATAATATTTAACACAGTAAATAATAATAACAACAATACTAATAAAACCCTAAGACTACACTTACCTGTATGTTTTAAGGTGGTACTTCCTGTCTCTGATAATGTGAGGTGCTCGGGACAGGATGGTGTTTCGTAACACTTTACCTGCCCGCAGGATCTTTTCTGACGGCACCTGAGAGACAAACAGAGAGAGACAGACATAAACCACTCTATACATAACATATAATGTATATGTCAAACAGCTCAACACTGTGACTGACAGCTGTCAGACCGATAACAGGATGGTTGGAATACCTGAGTAATGGATTCGGGGGGATGTTTGGTGGGACTTTGAATGAATGATTTATGGAAAACAAAAGGATGGGGATGAGATGGATGCAGGACCATTAGGTTTGTTCTTTAGCCTTTTGTTAACCTTTACACAACACAGTGAAATATTGGCAGACAGTTTAAGTGTATATTGTTTATGGCTGACAGAGTAAACTGTAAAACTCTTTAATAATAAATGACTGCTTTCTGTGAAATATTCAGCCACACTGACTCCATATATATGGGAAAATGCAGAGTGAGCAATATCATAACATCTCATTTGCTGAGGCATGACTTTTCCAAAAAGAATTTACAATATCTTGAGTCACATGTTGAAGAGAAAAAGCATTTAGATAATTAAAAAAAAAAAAAAAATGTAAACATTACATAAAATTGTGATACTCAGAAAGCAACATTTGCACATTTTCTGGAGAAAAGACAAATAAATAAACTATATTTTCACACAACTACACTACCTAGTATGCATGTGTGTGTGTTCATTCATTCATTTTCTTGAACCTTTATACCTATATTTTCATTAAAATATTTAATTAGCGTGTTTCGTTCATGTTCAATGCTATAAGACAATGAAATCCCATGCATCAATGTTTTAAACTATATTTACATGCTAAACTAAATTTTGGTGAGTCAATTTGGTTGTACCGAAATTCTTTGAAAGCGCCATTTTTTTCATAACAAACCCATCAGCATTAAATCATCTGCTTTAATATCAGAACAAATGTCATCATAAGCAGCTTGTGTGTAGAATTCTGCTGATGTCCAGCTATTCTCTTCTCATATTTCATAATAATTCATGTCATGGTGTCATACTGCAGTGTTTCTCAGCGCTTCGAGCAGAAGGCACGTCTGGGGCACTGCTCTCCCTCCTGACGCTGGGCCAGGGCCAATCTGCTGCATTTTTAACCAAACCATTTAAATAATTCATGACCATCCTCACCCAGACTGTACATCTACAACAACACACGACCCATCATCAAACTCTACAGTGATTATCACTAGACACACTTCACACTGCTTCTATCAATCAGTCAGTGTGTTTGACAGTGTATCAGTTTTGCCAACAAAAATATCACATTATATTTAAGATAAAAAACTAGAGGCAAAGCCATTTAAGACCTTTTTAAGACCAAGTAAAGAAATACATCAATGTGTTCTCTTAATGTAAATGTCTTGTATTAGCAACTCTTCAAGGTTTGAAAATACAACTTCCAACCAAACTCAATTACTTTAATGATTTTTAAATAAAGATACATTTTCTTGGTGTTTATCATTAAAACGGAAAAAAAAATCTGCGTAAATGTTTCTCTTTGAGTCTAAGAGATTTTATACCCTATTGACAGATATTTGTTCCTAAGCATAAACTCACAAGTAAATGTATCGTTTACAACTTTTTTTAGATATTTGTATTGGAAAATAACAAAAATACAGAGGAATACTGATTAATTTTTAGCAATGCAATATTTAATTCCATTCCTTTATGAATTTAAGACTTTCTGCTCTGATTTAAGACCTTTTTAGGCCTTAATTTGTGGAAGGGCGAATTAAGGCTTTTTAAGACCTGCAGAAACCCTGTTTATGAATTGGTCAGTTTTGAGATTTAGGGCTAATTTGATATTTACTGATGTTCTGAAAGTTTTGACAGAGTGCATATTTAATTAGATAATTCCTTTTTTTCTTACTTTTCAGACATTTCAGAAATCTTGTAATACAAAATGTATTGTGTTATGCTGTGAAAAAGTGGCTGAAGAAATATGGTGATATCTATTAGTTTTAATCTGTTTTCAATACACACACATACACACGCAGGCACGCACGCACACACACACTCACACACACACACACACACACACACACACACACACACACACACACACACACACACACCC
>NW_015549571.1:1199348-1207332 GCF_001515605.1 Sinocyclocheilus anshuiensis
CACACACACACACACACACACTCACACACGCACGCACGCACACACACACACACACATGTTAGTGCTGTCAAACGATTAATCGCATCCAAAATAAAAGTTTTTGTTTACATAATATATGTGTGTGTGCCGTGTATATTTATTATATATATAAATACACACACATGCATGTATATATTTAAGAAAAAGTTGTTTATATATTAACTATATTTATATATAATATTAATTATATTAATATAAATATATACACATAAATACATGTAAATATTTTCAAAATATATACTGCATGTGTGTGTATTTATATATACATAATAAATATACACGGCACACACACATATATTATGTAAACAAAAACTTTTATTTTGGATGCGATTAATCGCGATTAATTGTTTGACAGCACTAATATAAATATATTTTGAAAACATGCTTTTAGAACGTCTTCCCAGCTCAAAAAGACCATTAACTGAAACTTAAAAGTAAAAATATCTCAAAATTGTTTTTGTTCCAAACAAACAGATTCGGTCTGCAATCCAGCCAAGCTACTCTAATGCAGAGCTTAACTCACGCAGAACAGACTGTGAGCAGTATTAACAGTGAACTCATTCAAGTTCAAATCAATTTAAGCGTGTCAGCTGAGCTCTTCAGCATCTTACAGCATGATTTACACACTTCCTTCATTACATAACGATTCTGTACATCCTGCGAGACGGATTCCTCCTTCTGTTAACCAAAGCCACAAACACACTTAAGTGAATAAAACAACACCATTATGCAAATCACAGAGACTGTGTGGTGGCCGGTATTGATCGTCTGCCGGTGTGGATGCATCTTTAGAGAATGAAAAAAGAAAAACAAAGCACTAAAAATGACAGACGCGTTGGCTGTCGGAGCAGTGGACGGGAAATGACCCGAGAGGTCAGAGGAACAGGAACACTTACACAGAAATGAGAAAGAGAGGATGCCAGAGCTACCCAGTTCATTTCACATTTCAAACAAATGTATTCTTGTTCTGTCGAGGAGATGGTGGGAAGGAAGGATGCAGTTATATCAGAACTGACGCAAACAGGAGAAATAACAAGAACTCTTTTTGCATGTTAGGTGAGTCAAACACTGTTTAAGATGGACTTCAAAGAGCTTCTCATGAACAGGCTAGGAGAAGTTCATTTTCTCTGCACATTTTTGGACATTGTTTATTTTCAAAAGAGAAGCTGGAGTTGTTTCATTATTAGCTTTGCCTCCTGCTGTCAGGCGTGAAGAGAGTTTGTATGAGATTTCACAGTACGCTCTTAAAAACAAAGCTTCCAAAGGGAGGTTTTCACAGCAATGCCAAGAAGAACAATTCTGGTCACCAAAGAAACTATCAGTTAACAGTTCTTAAAAAGAACTATTATTTCTTAGTGTGAAGAACTATAGAGCTTTCCACTATAAAGAAGCGTTTGTGGAATGGAAAGTTCTATGGATGCTAAAGGTTCTTCATGGAACCATAGATGCCAAACAAGAACCTTTTAGATTTTTAGATTATTCACAAACCACCTCAAAATATGGGCAAACAGGACATCTTATATGTCAAAAAGAGTTTTTATGCAGATAAAATTGAGCATGGACAGTCCTATGTGATATAGCAGTGTAGCACCATATTTAATTTTTGACAGGAATGAAAACAAGGCTGTGAGGGATAGATGTACAGTGTCTTGCATGCAAATAAGCAACTAGTTAATAGTAAAAAATGTTCCCTAATCTTAAGTGTTGCGCCTATTTTTAAGACGTTTTATTGTCCTTTTATTGTGCTTTCTGAGCTCGACAGCACTCAAGACACTTTGCTAAACTTGTGCGTCCCACTGAAGAATGGAAATCATATACTTTTAGAATGAGGGTGAGTAAATTGGACAGAAGAGTGAACGTGGCCTGACTGAAGAGATGAAAGATTTCAAAGACAGAAGCTTAAAACAAACCTTATTTAAGTGTTTGGATGATGATCCGGGTGAACTGTTGTTCAGATTCTCCTTGTCAGGCATTCCTTGTAAATAAAATAAAAGAATTATAGGATGAATATAAAAGATCAAATCTTTAAAATCTAATATTGAGCAGCATCATTTAGTCAAGATCAGCAGATTCAGCAGAAGTGATAGTTAAGTAAGAAGATTAAATATAGTGTGTAAAGTCATAGGATGTGTGTAATCTTCAGTAATGGGTCCTGAGGGGCTGCGAGGATCAGCGGCAATCATTACACACACCACAAAAGCTTTCTCCTTCAGGAACAATAACTCCAGCCCTGGACAACAGCATATACAACGCTTACGGAATTACACACATCAACACAGAAATCTCAGACAAAAAGAAGAGTTTTAAACCTTTAAAACATGCTAGTTTACTTTAAATTATTTTATAACAGCAAAAAAAAACTATTTTTTTCAAGAGCTGATCACAATGTGCCATGTTTGATTATGCAGAAGCAGAAATGAAGAATAAGAGTTACAGCAAAACTCCCATTATATTGACTCTCACACCACACAGACTATTACACATCACCCTGGACTACATTTCCCATGCTCCATTGCGCTAATCACAAGCTCACCTGAAACTTATCACACACAGCTGCTACCCATTACACCCACTATAAGAATCAGTCTCAAACAACCATTCACTGCTGAGTATTATTTAGCGCTTATCGTTCATCGTGTGATAGCTACGTTACAGAGCCATTTCAGAGTTTTGTCTAGTTCCTAGTTCTAGTCTAGTTTGGTGCCTGATTGCCTGTTTCCTGATCTGCTGCCTGTCTTGGATTCTTCTATTGCCTACCTCTCTGGACATTGTTTGCCGATCTCAGACCCACGCTAGCCTTTGGATTACTCTTCATCTTGCCTCTTCTATTACTGTTTGCTGTGTATCAACCCATGCCTGTTTCATGACCACGCCTTTTAATAAAAGCATGCAAATGGATCTGCACGTCTCACGTCTCAGTCGCCCCGTAACACACATAATGTTACAAAAGATTTTTATGTCAAATAAATGCTGTTCTTTTGAACTTTCCATTCATCAAAGAATGATTTCTGAAGCATGATGTGACACTGAAGACTGGAGTAATGATGCTGAAAATTCAGCTTTGCATCACAGGAATAAATTATATTTTAAAATATATTCAAACAGAAAACAGTTATTTTAAATCGCAATAATATTTCACAATATTACTATTTTTCCTGTATTTTTATTGATAATAATTGCATCTTTGGTGAGATTACGAGACATGAAAACAAACTTTTGGTGTATGTTTTGGTATTTTTCTCACAAAAAGCAATTTTTCGAAATTTCGAAAGATTTATACATCATCTGAAAGCTGAATAAATAAGCGTTCCATTAATGTATGGTTTGTTAGGATAGGACAATATTTGGCTGAGATACAACTATTTGAAAATCTGGAATCTGAGGGTTCAAAAAAATACAAATATTGAGAAAATCATCTTTAAAGTTGTCCAAATGAAGTTCTTAGCGATGCATATTACTAATAAAAAATGAAGTTTTGATATATTTACGGTAGGAAATTAACAAAATATCTTCATGGAACATGATCTTTACTTAATATCCTAATGATTTTTGGCATAAAAGAAAATTCGATAATTTTGACCCATACAATGTATTGTTGGCTATTGCTACAAATATACCCCAGCGACTTAAGACTGCTTTTGTACTCCAGGGTCACATTTATCAAAGCATATACAGTATATTGTACTACTTACTGTATAAAATACTCTCAACGTGATTTTTGCTTGATTTTTTACAGACCCTCATCACAATATGCTTTAGATTTATGGAGAAAAAAAAAGAAAAACGTATCTTTTGTTTTAAAGAATGAAAGTCATACATGTGTGGAACAAAACCAGAATTATCACTGTTGGGCGAACAAAGACAAGTGTTTGTACTTACTGTCAGTATTTGGGCCGCTCTCCATAACACCGTAGGGAGGGACCAGCAGACCAGCCATGCACTGACGATAATTCTGAAAGATACAAACACTCCAGTCACATACGAGAGGTGGCACAAAGACATTGAAAAGAAATTAATAAATTGAAATAGACAAATAATGTCAACATGAAACTCAATTTGACCCAAAGTACTTAGTACGTGTTCCTGGTCTTTTCGTACAAACTTCATCAGTTATTGCAAAGAAAAACAAGTTTGTTTTCTCAGTTTTTCATCAAAACTTTCCTTTATATCTGGTCACTTTTTTCAACTCTTTTCTGCTAATCACTTGCTATATAGAGACATTTCTCATGATCCAATCATCTCCTGGTGGATAAAATCAAGTCCTGCCCTACATTTCTGGTTGAAAATCCTGTTTCACTTGGAGATACATCAGAATGTGGAGGTAAATGGGTTGTGAACAACATTTCTTATGAGTACAAGAGTTGGTCATATATGAATAACAGACGCAGACACGCACAAACACACACACACACACACACACACACGCACACACACTCACACTTGCTCATTGATGTAAAAGCTATAAGAGACATAACTAACAGCATGAGTTTTGAGTAACGGTACACATAATACACACATGAAAACCACCATAAACCTGGTCCCCCAACTGAGTCTGCTTCCTCACAAGGTTTTTCTCGCCTAAACATCCCATGAAATTTCTTGCCATAGTCGCCTAAAATCTAGTTTAGCTTTAGAGCTGCAGCCCAGAACGATGGACTCATCTGAGCACAAATAAGAAAAACAGTTTGAGAGGAAGAGTTTGGAGAGTCGTCTGTAATCTCTTTAATCAGGTCTGACTGCAGATCAGAAAGGATTATGCTGGATTAAATCAATATTTCTGAACCAAAGATCAGACGGCACACACAGGTCACACACATATGCACATTACTGACACAGAGCTCCTGATGTACAGTACGCATCAAATACTATCACAGGTACCAGCTCTATATACCAGTCTTTATGCACACTATATGCAATGCATTCATGCCTTAATATAAAAATGTTAACTTCACAGTGTTAAGGATAGTAGACTTTAGCATACTTTTCAAAGAGTGTCTATTACAAAAACAATATAATTTAAAAGAATATTCTTAAGTGTGAGGTGAATGTAACATTTTTGGACACTTAATTACGTTAATGAAAATGCATTTAAATGTATATTAAGTGCAGTATATTTTTGATACACTTGGGTAGGACTTAAGTACATTTATATTTGTAATTTGATAATTACTTCTATTGTCTTTACTAAGTGTAGTACTGAATACAGACTATAGCATTAATAGTAAACTAAAATCTACTTTTATGTCATTTCTATTGAATATTTTATGCCATGTATTTAAGTATATTTGTAATTACACATTTCAAATGATGAAGATGCAATTTAGTATATTTAATATATACGGTATATATATATATATATATATATATATATATATATATATATTTTAAATGTAATATTAAAGTAAAAATGTGCTTTAAAAAGTACTTTAAAGTAACATTTTGCAGCATTACAAAGTGCACTATTAAATTGTGTTAAGCAACATGAAAGTATTTTAATTACATCAAAGGCCACTAAAGTCTACTTAACGTGTTTTTCCATTACTTTTATATTATTAGCAAGTATTTTTTATGTATATTTAAGATATGAAGTATGCTAAAAGTGCACATTCAACACAAATAAGCACACTTATTTTTCACAAAGAATAAAATATTTCACTTTTTTTATTTTTTTTTTTGGAGAGGATTTAATTTTGTCATGTTTCCAGCTTTCTAGTATAGCAAGTTATTAAGAAATATTACTATTTGTTTCCTTTCTTAAATACTTCTTTCTTAAAAAAAAAAGTTTCGGGAAAAAAAAGGATGATAAGAGAGCACACCGTTACTCGACATTTCCATTAACATCTATAACTGACATCAAATTCTAGACAGACAGATGGAAAGATAGTGCCGTTGGGCAAGGCACTTAACCTTGGATTTCTCTGGAGGAGGGCACTAGTATACTTTATGTTGATTTGGACAAAAGCATCTGCTAATTATAGACACACGAGAGAGATTAGTGCCCATTTAGTGTTTGGCGAAAGAGTAAAAAGTCCATCCAAAGTGTCATCCATAATAGGTTTAAGACCTCACCACATGCAGAGGTTTCGCACATCCCCAAAGACCGTATTTAATATGTCAATACATTTAATTAACATCTGTTTTGATCCATCAAACCTAATACAGAACTGAAGACGATTTACATCACTGTCTCTTTATAAAGGATTCAGAATTGAGAACATGCAATAAAACACAGTTGATAAATATCATTATATAGACAGAACGTGACAGAATAAGCTGATTTTATCACTCTCAAAGCTGAATGTTTTAGTAACAGGAGGTGCCAATAAATGAAGCTCAGTGACTAATGACACAGAGGCGGCCTGAGCCATTAACCAAGACACCTGGGACAGTTAATGTGGCCTTTCTGTGGCTCAGATGTGAGTGTCTGGCTCTCTGGGGAGTGGAGTCTCTCTGAGAGAGGACAAGTCATTATCTCTGACTGATGCATCCCATAAATCACACAAACCCAGCCTAATATGTCATTATGTCTATCGATAAATGACACAACACTGAACACAGCAGTCAGAGAGTGAGTGTGCATATGGGGTTAGTTCTAGAGCCTGACCGATATATCGTTTTGCCGATATGAGCCTGTCGCCGATATATCGGTATCGGCGAATATGCTGCCGATATGAAATTTTTTTACAGTACATATAACGCAGATAAAATGCTTGAAATGGTGTAATTACTTAGTTTGTCCAGCAGAGCGCGCTCCATTGTTTGCTACTGGCGACCTGGATGAAATGCTTTAATGGAAAACCATTGAAACTTTGATTTACTTAACGTAACCCATGTATTAATAAGCATTAACATGCAGTAAAGTGACAAGGTTCCAAAATACTACTTCTTTTTTAAATTTTTAAGTTCTTAATTGTGATTGGCCTTCAGAGACTAAATGCGTCTTGAGGCCACTGTACATTCAGTCTTCTGAAATGTTATGTACTGTATGGCAATTAGTGTAAATATCATGTGACATGTCAAACCATAATAAGCAATCCTTTGTAAGAATGAAGTGCACTTAATTTCATAGAAAGTACATCCTTTGTGTACTTCAAAACCTAAAAGTATATATTTTTTTACAAAAACTGTACTTGCTGATAATAATATTAGTTACATAAAAGGCAGCTTAAGTGTACCCAAAGTTTTAAAAATGTTTAACATATGCACTATGTAATAATGTCAAATTAAAAGTATTCACTAACTATGTAAAATACATGATTATAAGTTTATGTAGTGTGTTAGATATTACATTTTAATAAGTATGATAATTTGCAAGTTCATCATTACAAATATATTTACTTATAAATATATTTAAATACATGACATACAAGTTGCAATATAAATGTTTACCATACACTCTTAAAAATAAAGGTGCGTCAAAATGTATATAAAAAATAACATTTTTTGTCTAAATGATTCCATAAAGAACCTTTAACACCTCAAGAACCTTTCTGTTTCACAAAAGGTTCTTTGTGGCGAACTAAGGTTCTTCAGATTATAAAAAGGTAAGAAAGAGATGCTTCTTTAAAGAACCTTTGACTGAATGGTTCTTTGTGGAACCAAAAATGGTTCTTCTGTGGCATCGCTGTGAAGAACCTTTTGAAGCACCTTTAAGACAACTGAAGTAATTGCGAGGTAATTATGTACTTAAGTGAGTCAAAAAGTATTCTAAAGCACATTTAACATAAATTTAAACAATAATACATTTCCATTTTATTTGCAATTAACGTGCAGTTAAGTGTGTGAAAACATTCAGTTCAGTTTGTACTTAAAGGGTTAGTTCACCCAAAAATGAAAATTAGGCTGCGTTTTACTCACCCCCGAGGCATCCTAGGTGTATATGACTTTCTTCTTTCAGACGAATCCAGTCGGAGTTATATTAAAAATTGTCTTTGATCTTTCAAGC
>NW_015549571.1:1207611-1207954 GCF_001515605.1 Sinocyclocheilus anshuiensis
AAAGGAAGCAAAGTTTCCTTACTTTAGCAAAGGAAAACAAGTCTCCTCTTGGCTTATATCGAAATCCTCCGACATTCCTGACATTCTTCCCTCGTTTTGTACTTCTAATAAGTGACCGTTGTTTTGTTTTGATCTCTCCGCTGCGTTTCCTGCGTTTCCACTTCTGAGCGGCGCATGCGCAACGCCGAGCTCATACGTCATGCTCCCGGAGCTGCTTCCGTTTACAACAGTGAGTGCAAGCTATATTAAAGTGATTATTACGTTTTAATATGGATATTTTTCTTACAAAAACGCATCGATTCACTACAGGAGGCCTTTGTTCACCCCCCGGAGCCGTGTGAGA
>NW_015549571.1:1208676-1209246 GCF_001515605.1 Sinocyclocheilus anshuiensis
CACCTGCTGAGTGCCATGAAACAGCTTGAAAGATCAAAGACAATTTTTAATATAGCTCCGACTGGATTCGTCTGAAAGAAGAAAGTCATATACACCTAGGATGCCTCGGGGTTGAGTAAAACGCAGCCTAATTTTCATTTTTGGATGAACTAACCCTTTTTTAAGTATATTCTTTTAAAAGTATATTAATTCCATAATAAGTAATCTTTTTAAAAGTATGCTAAATTGTTCTTCTTTTTCACAGAGTTAAAATAAATGTATTTTCCAGTCATCTAGCAGGCATCTCTTTCTCATTTCTGGAAAGGAAGCGCTCGCGTTGTACAGCTCCAGTTCATCTGACAGTTCAGTGCAGAGTGCTAATTGGAAATGACTCTGCCTCTGTCATGTTTCTATTGTATTTGTAATGATTTTTCTTTGTATGGTAATCAGTGGAACTGCACAAAGCTCTCCTGAGGAGACTTATATGCAACAGTTATATTTAATGATGATAAAGAAAAGTTGTCAGTGTGTAAAGCTCATTATTCGACTGATCGTCAATAGACTTGTGCATCGCTCCACCATGTGGTACAG
>NW_015549571.1:1209383-1213567 GCF_001515605.1 Sinocyclocheilus anshuiensis
ATTAATACATTTTTTAATATATACACAAATACTGAAAGTTTAGGATTTTTTAAAATAAATTAATACTTTTATTTAGCAAGGATGCACTACATTGATTAAAAGTGACAGTAAAGATATTTATATAAAAAAGGTTTCTGTTAAAAAAAAAGGTTTTCTTTTGAACCTTCTAACCTTCTAAAGAATCCTCAAAAAATATACTTTAAAATATTCTATTCTATTATTTTATTTTTATTAAATATATTAAATGTTTATTAAATATATTTATAATATATATTCATTGATATTTATAATATAATATTAACATTTATTCCAAGTAACAAAAATGTGTTATGCTTTTAGTTTTAGTAAAGCTACCCTGTATGTGCTGCTGACTCTATACAACATATATGCTATACACTAAACTCTAATGACCTAAATTGTATACAAACAGCAACAGAACATGACAAATTACCCATCATCCCCTGGGGCTTTAGTGGGACGCTGTGATTGGGAGAGAAAAGACAGCCCAGAGGTGCTTAGAGCAGGCTGATATACAATTACACAGTCAGATGCACAAACAGCACACACAAAATCACGTTTAAACAGTGTTTCTACAGAAATAAATACAAAATAAAAGTTCTTATAATTAGATCACTGTGGCTGCGCAGTGCTGTCAATTAAAAAAAAAAAAAAACAACCCGATGCTCAAGACAGCAATGAGTTCAATTCAAATTGAGTTTCCAATAGCGCGAAGACCCAGACCCTCAATACACACAATGCAAAAAATGTAGAATGGAGTATATGTGAAACAGCATATAAATATCACCTGCACATGGCCACTCATTCAAACACATAATGATGAGACACAATAAATACAAGCACACACACACACACACAGCTGATATACAGATGTGCACACATGTGCTGCAGAGTGATGTTGAATGTGGCAGGATTTGTTTCTTTAAGTTGCAGGCATCCGACCTGAGCAGAGTAATGAGTAATGAAGCGTTCTTGCTCAGGGTGTGTGAAGATCTCAAGCAAACTCTTACATAACCCACCTCTACACTTTCACAAGCCTCTGAGAATCACATCTCCGAACAGACAGAAAACTCCCCAGATCAGCCAAAACAGATCAAGATCTAGATTTAAAAATACCAATGATATCCATTATATAACCAAGAAATATATCTTGATTATTTAGATGTAATTGTTTGGATTTTTTGTTTTGTTTTTAATGATGTAAATTTGATATGAATTTTACATTTATTTAATCAATTAATAATTCACTATAGCATTTAAATGTTTGGGGCCAGTAAGAAATTAATACTTTTATTCGGCAGGGTGCATTACATTGATCAAAAAATGACACTGGACATTTTAAATAAATGCTGTTCTTGAAAAAAAGAATCTTGGTTTCCATACAAATATGAAGCAGCAAAACTGTTTTCAACATTGATAATAATATGAAATATTTCTTGAGCAGTAAATCAGCATATCAGAATGATTTCTGAAGGATCATGCAACACTGAAGACTGGAGTAATGATGCTGGAAATTCAGCTTTGCATCACAAGAATAAATTACATTTTAACATATATCACAATAGAAAATGCATTTCTATTGTTCATTTAAATAAAAACAAATCACAATATTGCTTTTTTTACTGTGGCACTTTATGTGTACATACAGTGTACTTACTAAGAAAGTACTGGGTAATATAAGGTAAACATGGGTAAAGGTTAGGTTTAAGGGTAGGGTCAGGGTTAGTACCTAGTTATTACGCAGCTATTTACTATAATAAGTACATATGTACATGCAGAACAGCACTGTAAAATAAGTGCTAAACTTTTTACTATATTTTTGATCAAATAAACGCACACAGCCTTGGTGAGCATATAAGACTTTTACCAAAAACTTGTTATCAAACTCAAAGAGTTCTGCTCGTCTCATGGAGCCTCTTCTCCACTCACACAGAAATACTGAGGTTAGTTTTGGGAGGGTAATGAAACCTCACATTTGATAATCTCCTCATTAGTGCTTTTACTATATCGATTATATCTGTATCAATGCAGAAACCCAATATATCAACAGGAAATGAAAGCCATTGTGTAGCAGGTCTGCACAACTGTTATGCAAAAAAGAAAAGAAAAAGTTTATAAAGACCATCTGTGAGCTCTATGCCACCCTGACAATAATAATACACAAAACTAATAAGAGTGTCCATCACCATGACAACAGTAGCCTGCTTCTGAGATAATTAGAGTTTGACTTTGGAGTTTTTTGAGTGTGTTTCCAGCATCAGCGGGACGTCTGACCAGTACCAGAGGGTATCCATGATTAGCTGCTTGCTGGAAATAACAATATACTGTTTAGTATTAAGTAGCCCTCTTCTTTGAATTGGTTTTCCAACCAACAAAACCTCAAATTAATTATTTTCATTTTAAATGCAATGTATTATCATTGCAACCGACAAATAATTAAAATATAAATGGCATTTTCTGGATAAACCCTGATCATTAGGATCATTATAAATCTGCAGGAGCACAGATATAACGTCAAACTAATGCCTCAATTAGGAAGAAGGTACGATTGTTAGGAGATGAAAACCACATCAACCATCCAGGAACCTCAAAGTTCAGAACTGAGAGAGATACAGCAATCAAACAGAAGATAGATGCCATTACTCAGAGAGATCCATGTTTGGGGCAAAAAAACTCAATAATGATGCAACTGAGATATGTGGACAGATGTCGTGTCAGACTAGAGCAAACAGAGCTGTGTGGACGCCGGGCAAACTTCAAAGCTACACTACATGCAGGGAAACATGCAAAAGAAACTTGAAAAACAGACAGGTGAATGGTTAACCTGAATATCTGGCATTATTTCAAAACTGCAGTGCACAGGTGTCACCCAAACCTGAAGGACCTGGAGCAAACGTGCTGGGATAATGGGCTACAGTCACACATCCACAGTGTGTGAAACTTAGTTACCGTGAAAGTCTGAAAGCTGTCAAAATGTGGCTTTATGAAATAACAAATTGTGGGCATTGAATGCTTACATTTGTGTCGATACTGAAATGAACTTTCCCTGAGATATATTCACTGGAGTATACAGTCTACCCTGTAAATGATAGTTTTGCTCCACTGAATTTAGATGATTTTTTGCGGAGTTTTGAAAGTTTTGTTTGATTTGTTTTTGTGAATGAGTCATATTATACTCCAGTATAAGACAGCAGTGTATTTTCACTTTGTGTTGCTAAATAAAATATCAAAATGTTAATGCTATGTGCAAAACAATTATTATTTTTAATATTTTTTTGTAATATTTATGTTAATGCATATTATAATTTAATATACTAATAAAACATTTTTAATATTTTGTGTTCAAGCTGCTGTTATTTCTGTGACACAAGCAATGCCAAAAGGAATTCAAAAATAATTGTACTTTCTGAAAAAGAAAATATTATATAAAGCTAATTCTGTAACACTTTAGTATAGGCACCAATTCTCACTATTAACTAGTTGCTTATTAGCATGCCTATTATTAACATATTGACTGTTTATTAGTACTTATAAAGCACATATTCTGCATTACCATATTCTTACATCCCTAATCACCAAAACTTAACAACTACCTTACGAACTATTAATTAACAGCAAATTAGGAGTTTATTGAGGCAAAAGTCATAGTCAGTGGTTTGATAATAGTGAGAATTGGTCCTTAAAATAAAGTGTGACTGCTTATTCACTTAGAATTTCTTTGTTGTGAAATAAAAGTTTCACAGAGAAATAAAATGGTTGAAGTTATGCACTACAGCATGATGTCATAAATCAAGCATAGCGTTAGTTCTGGCAGGTCATGTAAGTCAAGCATGCATCAGCTGATTCTCAGCTGATCACATCTACCTATAGGAATACGACACCTATCGCGGCATTCCTATATAAGCTCTATTCAGTATTATTCAGCAGCTTTATGTGGTGTCAATTATATTGTTTTACGCAACGCAACATAAGGACGAGATGTCAGTCAGCTGATGGAATGTTCATCATTTGATTATTGCTGTTGCCTCTATTAATTCTGTGTGATTTTTAATTTCCAGCTCATTTTAAGCCAGCAATATAATAATTTTTAGACAATAAATGCTTAAATAAAACAACCCAGTATGGTGGGTAAAAACGTTTAACCCAACCAGCTGGGTCAAAATAAC
>NW_015549571.1:1213603-1216655 GCF_001515605.1 Sinocyclocheilus anshuiensis
TAACTCATTTAAAAAATTGGACATTTTAAACATTCAGAGAACATTCAGAATAATGTTTTCATAACTCATTGAGAACGTAAGCAAAACGTTCTTAGAACATATTTTTGTTAGCTGTGATTGTTGTTTTAGGGTTAAAGGAAAATTAACACATAATATCCTGTCAGAAAATTAACAGTAGCTTTTCAGTCTTCCAACTAATTTTTTTTCTTACAGTATAGACAGCAATATGAAAAACGTAAAATTTTCCCTCTTTCATGCTTGACATACAAATGCATCTCATAATTGGGCTTCACTGCACTTTTTTTCACTGAACACATTCATTACATAATTCACATATAGACATTCTCAGGATAACCTGTTCTCTTCTCACAAGACCTCACCTCATTCAAAACAACTTCAAACCTCAATATAAACCTCAGTTTCTCACACACATGCAGTCCACTGTCCTAAACATATCAGTGCAGAAAGTTCATATTACATCCCGAGATAAAAACAATCAAGCACACATTCAAACGGTGCCCTCAGAGTCACAGAATACAAACCTCAAATAAAGCAAAGCAGATCAAGTGAGTGCTCAGACACTTACCTACAGTAGTGAGCGACACATGAGTGACAAACTGAAGCGACTCTATCTGTCTTTTTCTCACTACTATTAGCGTCTAATACAGAGAGCTCTATACGACAGCTCAAGCATGCTGTAGTGTGTGTGTGTGTGGTCCAAGCGGCAGGCAGAAGAGAGTGCTGATGTAGTAAGCGTGTGTGTGTGTAGGGCTGAACGGGCAGCTGACCGAGAGCGGAGTGGTTGCTAGGCGATTTGTGTACTCCAATCATCATGGTCTGATGACTATTGACTGCACATGCACACAGACATATGTGTGTAAAAACCATATTTTTGTTCAATAGGGTTGAAGTTCTATTAATAATAATTACTTAATAAGCAATAATTTATTTTAATAATTCATTGTTTAAGATGGACCTGCACACAAAGTAAGTTTAACACTTAAAAACAAGCATATTTGCAGACTAACATGCTTAAAATTGTGTTTGTTTGTTCAGGCATGTTAAAGGTAACAGGGTTTCACTTAATAATTCAGTATTTTCAAGAAGATGGACACAGACATAAAGTGAAAGTACTCTGCCATCTGTACTGATGTATAATATATGAGATAATGAAAATCACCTTAAAATCAACTATAAATCACTTCCAAAAATCTGGCTCATCACCTTATTCACTTAAAAGTCATCCACAGAGCATACATAACTCCTTACAAGAGATTCAAAATGAATCTACAACTGACTTATAATTGCCATATTTGTAATACTGCATTGCCAGGTACTTTTCTTCATATGTTCTGGGAATGTCAAATTGTTTCTAATCTATGGACTCATACATTTAGTTTTGTCCTCCTTACTGAAAATTGACTACATCCCCAATCCAGGTTTATGTCTTCTTAATGATGCCTCAGCTTTGAAATAGAAATGAATTACTTACAGGTGCTGCTGATTTCTGCCAAAGCTGTCTTTTATCTATATGAATACAGTTTCCTCTAAATGCCAATGAGCAGCCAAAACAGGAAAACCAGGTACTATTTATAACATTGTTATACTGGTAATTGATGATCATTATAAATAGAAATAAACATAAATTGTAGATGCACTTGGTATTGACCAAGATCATGTTATGTGCCATACACACAAATACAAAACACCATCATGGTAACACACATCATACTTAAATAATGCAATAAACATTCATTTAACAACATAAGATGTAACATAAAACCCTCATGCACATAACTGAAAAAACTAAGAAGAAATTAAATTTCTGAACTCAAACATAAAGTGACACACAGATAATTCTGGGAATGTCAATTTATGTTTTTTTCACTGTAAAATAAGTAGACTTATAAATTGTAAATTAGATTACTTTTTAACTTCCAAAACACATTTAATAGTATTTCAAGTATTTTAGTATTTTATTATGTAAAATTAAATAAAATGTCCCATTAGATCTATTACAATTTTTCATTGTACAGAGTAAGGGAACATTGCATTAGCCAGTTAAGCCAATTATGTTTTTACAGTAGCATTTTTACAGTCTTTTACCGTAAAAAATGATTTATCGTAATAACGTAATTTATAAACTATGTCACATCCGGGACAAAGAGGCAAACAGACAGGTTAACGTAAGTCGGGGAGTTTATTTAAAAGTAACTTAGGAGTAGCTTCCAACAGAAAAGAATCAACTTAAGAATTAATGGAAGCAGAGAACACAGTCTTATCTGGGGTCGGCCCTTTGGTCCTCCAGCCGAGAGCTGAGGAATCCGAGGCTTGACAGGCAGATCGGGAGGCAAGGAACCCATAGAGCGACGCTTGTAACCTTGAGACCAGCCGACGAGAGGTGCGTGTGTATTTGACTGGTGTGGTAAGTGGGTGCAGGTGTCCGTGATTAATCAGGTGATTGTCAGGAGTGGGTGTAGGAGGCTGATTCAGCTGGTGAGGCAGGTGTTTCCGTGACATATACCCCCCCCTCACGGGCGTCGCCCGAGACCGACGGCGAGGACGACCATGGCTCCTGGGAGCAGGATGGTCAGGATGAGCCTGGTGGAAGTCGTTGAGGAGAGATGGGTCCAGGATGTCCTCTCTGTCTGCCCATGATCTCTCCTCAGGACCGTACCCCTCCCAGTCTATGAGGTATTGAAGCCGGCCGCCTCGCCGCCGGGATTCGAGGATCTCCTTGACTCTGTAGATGGTCTCGTTGGGGACGACCTCGGGTGGAGGGGGGGAGGTACCTCGTGTTCTGTGGAGGGAGGGAGAAGAGTATTAGTGAAGGGTTTAAGCAAGGACACATGAAAGGTGGGTGAGATCCGGTAATGGGCAGGCAGGTGTAACTGGTACGTGACTTCGTTGATGCGCCTTGCTACGGGGAAAGGACCTATGTACCGGGGACTCAGCTTCCTGCTGGGCCGCCGGAGGCGAAAGTCCCGGGTGGATAACCAGACTTGGTCCCCTGGTTGATAGATGGGATTGTCGGACCGACGAGTGTCTGCAT
>NW_015549571.1:1218658-1240664 GCF_001515605.1 Sinocyclocheilus anshuiensis
GTTTCCGTGACATTATACTGGCTGTAGGATTGTTTTTCAGAGAACCCAGTATACTGAAAATGATGGCAATTTTATGCTTATGTGCAGTAACTATATTACATATTGCTCCTCAAACCTTGTTAAAGGAACAATTCATCCAAAACTGCAAAAAAGAAAAAAAAAAATTCTGTCATCATTTACTGAGCTCATGTCATTCCAATCCTGTATGACAAAAGAAGATATTTTGAAGAATGTTATAACTAGACAGTTTCGGTTCCCATTGACTGCACTCCTTGGACAACAAAAGTGAATGTAACCGAAATTGTTTTGGTTAGTGACATTTTGAAGAATTAAGTGGGAACCAAATCCGTGTTCCTTTTGCCATACCACTTTATTACTAACAAGTATCTATTTCACATTCAGATTAAGTTTAATGATGATGTAATGATTGTACAATGCTGGTCGCATGTATAGCTGACGATTTAAAATATTTCAAAAGCTCAAAAGCACATTATAGAACCTTTTTTGGCATATGTTTGCATATATAGTATGTGGTTATAATAGATGGGTGTAAGCTGGTGTGGGTGGGATGGGAACATGGTCATCCTGCCCATCCCAAAATCCCCCTAAACACACACACACAGACACACAGACAGACACTCAATGTCTCTCTGGTTTCCTGTTAGTCAGCTCTCTGTGCAACCCACCCAGTGACCAAGCATTACACTAAAAACACACACAAACCCATACACAAACACACCTCTCTTTCCCAGCAGCCATGTGAATAAGATCTATAACTGTAAACTGAAAGGAGTCAGAAAGCATTCGAGCAGTCATTTGCTATTTTTGCTAAAGTAAGCTGACTCTACACAACTGTAAAACAGTCTGCAAATCAAAAATCAAAACTGGCACTATCTATTTTGTTAACGCACATTGCTAGTATTGAGGTGAACAATTAATCCTTGCAAGTTAATCCACAGAAAAAAAAATTGGTGCTTAAATAATCTGTAAATTTGCTTCCGCTCTGGAATGCCATTCCTTCTCAGATGACGCCAGTTTGATGGACTGAACAGAATATCCTTAACCTCAGCCCTCCAGCCGTTAGTGAGAGATGGAGAGGAGCTGCGCTAAAATAAACCCCCATCCTCTATTCAATGTTCCATTTCAGTTGGAAATGCATCACAATACTGAAGTCGGCAGCAACATCTGGTTCACATGGACTTTAAACAGACTCTAAACAGAATCTTAAAGTGATCAAATCATGGACAAAGGGATTTCTCCTGTTATTTTGTAATATGAGTTTTATGTATAATCTAGACATACTCCATCATTCACAATTAAAACACCTTTTCCAGCACAGTCCACCCAGATCATTTAAGAAAACCAAACTGCAAAAGCAACTCTAATCACCACCATAGGCTTATTATATGACCACAAACATTTACATATCAACACATATCTAGTATTCAGCAACTTTAATGATGAACAACAGTATAAACTATGCTGGTAAGCTTATGTTACCCCTGTGAAAAAGAAGTACACTTTAGCATATTTAATAAAATTGCATGCTTATTAAATAATATACTTAAAAATGAGTGCGAAATGAATGATTTCAGATACTTAATTGCATCTTAATTGCATTTACATGAAAATTGTTATAGTTTAAATTTATATTAAATGCCATTAAACTTCAAAGTGTTTTTTGACCTAGTTACGTAGGACTTAAGTAGGCTCTATATGTAATAATATCAAAATTCTATTGTCTTTGAAATATGGTTTAAGTGTACTGCTGAATGCACTGACCAGCACTAAAATAAATTTTAATGTAATTTCTATTGAAACCTGGGTCACACTTTACTTTCGCTTTTAACAAACCATTAACTACAACTTTTGCCTCAATAATCTCCTAATTTGCTGCTTATTAATAGTTAGTAAGGTAGTTGTTAAGTTTAGTTATTGGGTAGGATTAGGGATGTAGAATATGGTCATGCAGAATATGTGCTTCTATAAGCCCTAATAAACAGCCAATATGTTAATAATAGGAATCTGATATTTGAGCTACAGTGACCTCTCTATATCACACAACACCATGATGCTTCACTCCAACAGACAGAGGCAGTCAGACAGCACCGAACATCACTGATCTGTTCAGGAGCTTTGCATACAGACATGTATTCAATCAAATCATCATTAACACCTCAGCACAGCACAACATGACTGACAGCCAGTGAAGATCCAGCTAACAATAACCTGCACTTTTAACTCAGTTAGACGAGTGTGTGCCATTGTGCGAGTGTATCTACTGTACTCAAAAAAACTATTCAAACAACACTACCACATTTGATTGTTAAATTCAGAAATTTTGTTTTTAAACGCGCACTGCTGTAAAATCTCAATACAGAGCAGATTAGTTTCCAACACAATTAAAACCAATATAATGAAACACAGACTGACCAGTGGCATGTTTATAGAACCTGTCTATTGTGTCTTTCAAATTAAAAAATGCACACAAGCTTAACACTACACTAACTTGTTCTGCACTAATTCTCTTCACAATCTCTGTCAAATCACCACATCAAAACAGCCATAAATACTTATATATCTTTATAACAGTCAGAGAAAAAAAATACTATAAATAGATTATAACTGCAGCCAGCCAGAAACAGAAATCATGAGTTAAGACATCACCTTAGAGTTATATCAGATACAGCAGAGAACTTCTGCTGGTCCTCTCAGTTTCCCAGTGCGCTTCTCACACACACACACACACACACACACACACACACATATATATCTTTATAACAGTCAGAGAAAAAAAATACTATAAATAGATTATAACTGCAGCCAGCCAGAAACAGAAATCATGAGTTAAGACATCACCTTAGAGTTATATCAGATACAGCAGAGAACTTCTGCTGGTCCTCTCAGTTTCCCAGTGTGCTTCTCACACACACACAGACACACACACACACACACACTCAGCAGAAGGACAGTCCCTCTCAGGGGAACTCTGTATCTTGATATCTTTCCTCAGCCTTCTCCTTCCTTTCCTCTATTTTTGTTTCTTTCTCCTGTTTTCCCTGTCTTCCTCTCATTCTGGTGTAGCTCCAGGCTGCTTCGTCCTTCTCTGACCTGCTCCAGTAAAAGCTTCCCATCAGGCCCAGAATTTCTGATTGCCCACGGGCCAGAAAGAACAAAACGAGAGAATGAAAGACTAAGATAGAAATAAACTCACAGCCCTGAAGAGCAGAAGCACTGCTGCCTTTTCTACCAAAGATTGAAAAGGACAAAAAAAGCTTCTTCGTCTGTTGCGTTTTTGAAGAATAAGTGATAGAAAATTCCTGAGTGCTGGGAAGTGAGCACAACATGCCTAAAATCCCCCGACTCTCTACATAAACGATACAGAAAACATACAGTTATAGTGTCACTCTAAAGCAGTGTTTCTCAACCTTTTTGACTGCAAGGCCATCCATTATTCAAGACCTTTAAAGACATTCATCATTCGAAGCCATGTAGACTCAAATATTTTTGGAGCTGCTGTAATGATAAATCTGCCTACTTACAGAAACGAGGAGTGGCAGTATAATAAAAGACCTAAGTAAATTCATTTTAAGTACATTTAAACAGTTACATTCCATAACTACAGAAGTTTTCAGAACCAAGGGTTCTTAAGGTTCTTTATGGCCTATGGTCTTTTCCAATGGCTTGTGAGGATGGGATAAGACATCTTCATGTTTAGCTATTTTAGCTTATTTTAAGGGTGTTTTAATCCATCTTTAGCCCCCTTGGAAGTGTGCTTAGGTCTCCTAGTGGCTCCTGACTTCTGGCTCCCTATTTGAGAACCACTGAACTAGAGGATGACCTCAAAAAAATTGAGACCAGAGAACAGAACATTTCTTATTCCCTCACTGCCTCCTGCTGGCTACAGACGTAAATATATTTTTAACTTTTTTGTTTTTTGCATAAGTTGTGGCAGTCTGGGAATTAAGGGTGGACCAGTGTGGATTCAGGAGCTCGTTGGCACAGTGTACAGTTTTGTATGAAGTGAAATGTCTGACATCACAATACCATCCTATTTTCTTACTTTCTGTAACATCCACTTTCATGGATCTAATTCCAGATCGATAAAATCAAGTCTCATTCTACATTTTTTCCCCTTCAATATGAGAGTCACTCAAAAATCACATTACAAATGTAAAATAGGTTGGGCCTGTCAATTCAAATTCAATTCAATTCATTATTGTTTTTATATGGCTGCCCTTGTGTGGAAAAAAAGAAGTGCCAAATTATTTTGAAAGTGAACTTGTACTTCAAAATTTCAAAGTTTTAAAAATTGCACTTGCAGACAATAAAATATGAATGAAATAAAAGGCCACTTAAGTGTGCTTAAGGAAAGTACATTTGTTTCTTAACACACTTAAGTACACTTTTTAAAAAGTGCACTTTATAATACTGTATTACTTTAAAGTATGTCTTAAATAAATCTTTTGTCATGTTTCAAGGAAGTGCGCTTATTTTGATGTATTGACTAACATGCTAAAACTTAAAGTACTTGATTATAGTTTTAACTGTAGTGTGTTATTTGATATTACATTTAAGGTTAATATACACATACATACATATGTCCACCTGAGATTTTTTTCTTTTAAATGAGCATTTTTATCAGGCTCCTATGAAAATAACATTGGACATTTTTGAAAATAAAGCATTCAATAAGTGACTAATAGCCTTTTTTTTTTGCCATTAAAGTGAAATTACTGAACCTAAACATAGGAGCCTGACAAAAATGCTCATTTAAAAGAAAAAAATATTTTTCAGGTTTTTCTTTATATATATATATATATTTGTATATGTATTTCATTGCAACTTAATCATTACAAATGTGTAATTACAAATATATTTGACAAATACATGAAAAAGATCTATTTAATTCCTACGTAGGTGGGTCAAAAAATACTGTAAAGTTGAGCTAATAGCATTTAATATAAGTTTATGCACTTTAATATAATATAAGCACTTACTGTAAGTTTATTATTTTATTAAAGTGTATTACTTCCATAATAAGCACTCTTTTTAAAAGTATTATTTTTATAATTTATTTTACCGATATTCAAGTTTCCACTTGCCTAATTTACACAATCAATTAAACAAAACAGATACATACAACTTCAATCATGGTTGTTCATATAGGTGTCGCTGCTATACTCTCAGTAATCTGTCATACCTCCCACAGGCTCCTAAAGTCCTTCTGCTCAATCCGCAGCAGTTCACTGAACTCTCGGGTGACAATGGTGGCGTGCCGCGGCGTGTTGTCCAGAATAGACTCCCCGAAAGCTGTGCCGATGCCCAACGTACAGATGGTGACAGCATCCTTAACATGAAGAGAAACACATGTCAGAGCCAACTCTTTCAGAGAGGAAGAGATGAGAAGAGAGGAGTCATATATAAGCCATCTGAGATGTTTCTGACTGAGATACTGATGCACTTCCACTTAGATTCAGGCCTTTCTCAAGGACAACACACACAGAGAATGAGAGAGGTCAGCTCATTTGTCCCTAAGGTTTGTAATGTAAGACGCAGATCTGTTAGGAGTTGCTCTAGTTTTCTGCTGCGGTCTATAATAAGCACCTGCACTCAATAAAAAACGTCCACTGTGAGCAGCTGAATATAAGATCATATTCGTTTTCACTTGGGATGGGAATCGTAAGTCTAGTTCCAGTTCAGATTCTACCTAGCAACTAAAAAATAATTCCAGTAAAGGTTTTTTTTTTTGCTCACAACACAAGCACAGAGAACAAAAAGCAACTGCTAAAGAACAGAGAGACAAATGAGGGACATTCAGCAAACTGAACAGAATTTAGCTGACACTCAATATTTGAAACTGTAAGCTTTTGAGTGCTCCATCTCCTCTCATAATTGTCTTGTACCTAAATATAACTCCTTTTAGGTGAGATACTGTACGTCTAAGGAGACCTGTTAATGTGATGTAATAACAGTTATGTAAATGATGATTTACATAACTGTCCTTGATGAGCTACAGTGAATGTGTGAGTATGCGTATGCTCTATTATCAAGTCAAATTTATTTATATAGTGCTTTATATAGCAAGATTTATACAGCAATACACTGTTTCAAAGCAGCTTTACAAAAAAATCATGTTGCTAATATTTATAATATTTTAATATCTTCATGCATTATAGTCACATTTAGCAGATTAGAGCTATGTGATAATAAATACAGCTTACATTTTACAACAATACATGCGATCAAGCAGTTTAAAATTTGTTATATGGTACATATTGCTTTACATTAGTGTACTGTACATGTGCAGATGAAGTTGAACATACTTATATATCCAACTTTACATAAAGAGCTGTTTGATAATATAGTTTTCATTTTGCAACAATATACGATTGCAACGATAATCAATCAAGCAGTTAAGATTTTCTATATGTCACGCTGGAGCACAAAACCAGTCATAAGTAGCACAGGTTTATTTGTAGCGATAGCCAGCAATACATGGCATGGGTTTAAAATGATTGATTTTTCTTTTATGTCAAAAATCATTAGGATATTAAGTAAAGATCATGTTCCTGTCAATGCGAGCGCCACGGGTCTGCCATCCTCCATCGTTGTCATGGCTGGATCATCCCTCACCTCCGCCTCCAGCCTCCGAGGCCCGGACTCCGCCTCGGCCCGTAGACCCAGCGACTCCACCTCGGCTCCTAGCTCCCTCGCCTCCACCGTCACCCGTCGTCAGACGTTTGGACCCGTTTTGCCCCCGTAGTTCTTCCTGTGTTTCCTTATTTGGTCTTTTTCCTGTTCTTGTTTAGTTTGATTGCTTTATGATTCCATGCACCTGTGTTCCCCTGATTGCCCTATGTATATTAGCTCCTGTCTGTTCCTTAGTTCTTCGTCGGGTCTACTTGTTGGATGTCGTGTGTTTCCCGTGTTCCTGTTGTGGATTTTCCCCCTGTGATTCAAGTATTAAAGACTGTTGAATGTTTCTCCGCGTCTCCATCGTTCCTCCCACAGCGAATCGTGACAGAAGACCCGACCCAAACCGTTACCTCCGTGTGTCCACCCTCCGTTTTTGTTTCCCATTTTCTCTCAGTGTTTTTGTTTCCGTTGTGTTTTCCTTCATGGATGCCCTCCTTCACCCGGAATATCTCCTCCTCCTACTGGAGCAGGGGGAGAGATCTCTCGAGGACCATACGAGACTGTTCCGGCTGTTAGCTAGCACCACCATCTACCCGAATGACGCACTCTGCTCATTCTATGATGCATGCTTGAAAACCGCGAGCAGAGCGCCGTCGTCCTGGTTTTGTGGTCCAGGGTCACATATAGTAAATACTAAGTGAGAGTACTGTATGCATGAGAATAAATCTGGACATACTTATTGTAGTTGTTTAGATCATTATCAATTATTAATTAATTAATCAAGTTATTAATTTGTTATGTGGTTATATTGAGGATTCTGAAACATATGAAGTTAAATGATGCACATAAATGAAAAGCCTAAAATGTTAATATTATCATTTCTTTGATAGTTCAGACCCATGATAAGCTCTGTTCACTATCATTTAAAAACAGAACTGACATGACAACGTACCTGATGGTTTGCAGTTTCTGAGACTTTGACATCTAGGGAACCGGACAGGACGGTGTACCAGTTAGTGCCAATGTCACCCTGCCTGTACACTAACACACACAAACAGAGAGAAGGTAGTGCCCTACTGAAAAAATCATATCATTACACTAGACCCAGTCACGATGCAACCTTGTGTGAAGTAATTCTGTCAACAAACAATGTTTTCACATCATATGTAGGCCTATGTGTGTGAACGTGAGTGCATATGTGTGTGTGTGTTTGACTGACATGTGATGCTTTTCTCCAGACACTCGTAGAATCCACACAGACAGATCTGCTGAAGTAGTGCAGGGTGGAACTTCTCAAAGGCCTTCACACTTTTCAGACGGGCCAAGATAATGTCCACATCCTCCCCCAAACGCTCCTCCGGTCTGCATACACAGAAACACACATACAAATCAAATTACAGCAATAGCTGACTCATTATTTGCTCATTCTCATGGCTTTTGTGTGTGTGTGTGTGTGTGTGTGTGTGTGTGTGTGTGTGTGTGTGTTTTGCACTATCTACCCGAATGACGCACTCTGCTCATTCTATGATGCATGCTTGAAAACCGCGAGCAGAGCGCCGTCGTCCGAAGATGGTCCTCGAGAGGATTTCGCCGCATTTGTGGAGTGGATTCTGGCGAGAAACGGATCGCCTCTCACCGTCTCTCCCAAGGATTATCTCGCCAGATCCACTCCAGACCCAGTGCCCAGCCCACCATCTCCCCGCGGTGCGGAGCATCAGCCCGAGCCCACCGATGACAGAGAGCCCATTACCACTGCGATCAACGAGCCAGCGCAATGCCGAGCGATTGAGCAGAGGATCGCCCCGGATGTGGAACCCCACCCATCAGACCAGGTGCGAGAGCCGGCGACAGTGCCCACCGCGAGGGAGCAAGCCGTGGACGGTGAGAGCGCGGAGTGGAGCTCCGCCCACTGCACTGCGGCTGAGGGTGAGCTGATAATACATCTGGGACTGCTGGACTTAGAAGGGGACCGTATTGACTGGGAAACCCTCTCCTCTCTCCTTCGTCCCCGGTGGTCCAGTCCAGCCCTGAGGGGGCTCCCTTTTCCCAGTCCAGCCAGGAGTGGGCTCTGATCCCCGAGGGCAGCCCTGAGAGCCTGGAGGCTCACGAATTCCCACCCAACCACCCGCTCCTGTGGAGTGGAGCTCCGCCCACTGCACCGCAGCTGAGGGTGAGCTTATTGTGCATCTGGGACTGCTGGACGTTATTGACTGGGAAACAGATCTGGAGAGCAACTGGCCCCCTCTCCTCTCTCCTTTGTCCCCGCTGGTCCCGTCCAGTCCTCCTTCGTCTCCTGTTCCCACGTCCAGCCCAGAGTGGGCTCCCGTTTCCCAGTCCAGCCATGAGAGTGACTCAGTCCCCAAGTCCAGCCAGGAGTAGGCTTTGATCCTGGAGGGCAGCCCTGACAAATGCATTCTCATGGCTTTTGTGTGTGTGTGTGTGTGTGTGTGTGTGTGTGTGTGTGTGTGTGTGTTTTGCACTATGGTGAAGCTGGTCAAATCTAGTGGAGCTGGACAAATCTAGTGGTGGAACGATGGGATTTTGATGAGCAATGCTCTAGAGCGCAGGCTGAACAATGGCCAATGCAATGCAGATACTGTAAGTACTTTTTAATGCAACAGCTCTGGCCAAGCAGAATGACACCGAGATCGATCACACGTGAATGTTTAAGGTTAAGCACTGTGGAGTAATGGGATATTGACAGTATCGGCCTATTAACACCTCACACAATCACAGAGCACGTCAAGCAAAACACTGCAGCCTTAACATGTCTTGCAAACTAAAGAGGTTGACGTTTGTGTGACCGTATCTCTATAGGTTTAACTCAGAAAATGGCATGATCAGTCATGCATAGCCAGAATTTTTAATATTGGCATCAAATAAAAATCTGGCAAAAGCTTTGGAATTAGGTCTTCTACAAAGACATTCAGTGTATCAACCTTGTAAATGCAATTTTATTTCCAGTGATAAAAATCTAAAATTGCCCTTCCTTTCCTTGTTTAGTGTGCAATATGCATCCGACAGTCAGTGAACAGACTGAAACTGAAACTACATTAAATTTAAACTAACATATTAAATACAAGATTAAAGCTGAAACTGTAGACTTTATTTTTAAAAAGGTGTCTTGCACATGTCTACTTAGAGGTCAGACACACCTGTGCAAACAATATGTGTGCTTGAGGGTGTTTAACAGAGACTAAAAATCCATTTACTATGCAAACAGTTCTACATCAAAACCTAAATAACACTGTCAATGTGACCAAGATGTTTAACCCAAAGGTTTTCATCAGAACAACACAGTTTGAATACAAATTCTCTCCATAGCAAGTATTATTGCTCAAACTAAAGGGTTAATGATTTAAACAAACTCCTAGTTTCAGGGCATTTATGGAGATCCTCAATCTCAATCTTAATTCAAGACTTGCATTTTGAAATAGTACAAAACTAGAAACTACTTTCAGCTAGGGCTGCGCAATTAATCGAATATCGAATCGCAATTACAATTACGGATGCCAAAATTACATAATCGTTCAAAGCAGCAATTAATCGTTCAAAGTCCACTTATGTTATTCTGCATGCTTAAGATGCTTTTTTTTCTTTCTACATGTTATCTTGTTTCTCATTTTAGTTTTAGTATAACATTATAACACCATGCATATTTTTACCTTTTTATTTAAAGAGAAACCAATCCGATGTATAGTTGACATTTGAGACTTAATACTATAGAATAGCAATACAAGTTTTTCAGTTAGTGTTTTCAGCTTGTTTATTTTCATATAAAAATATGGCATGCAGTTGCTTCAAACAAAGGTGTCAACATCATTCATGTCATCGCAAATTAATAATCGCAATTACAATTTCAAAGGAATAATCGGCAATTGTGATTTTTGTCATAATCGTGCAGCCCTACTTTCAGCCTCGATAGGCAAATGTATGACGTTCATATAATTCAAACAGAAATCAATATGTTGAAAAAATCAAATACAGCTCCACTCAACACATCTGGACGTTGCTGTTATGCATCTATGTCTCCATCAAAACAATGTCAGGTGAAACGAGATAAAGACAGGAATGGAGAGAGATGAGTACTGGCACATTTACTTTTTTCAACAGACCTATATTGATCTACAGCGAGATGGAGCCATTCACTGGAAGAGCAGGTCGGAGCCCATTAGAGTGTGTCATAAATACATTACACACAAATCTCTGCTCTATCTTTGATAATGAGACTGTAATGTTTGTTAACTGCTTTAAAATGTTGGATATATCCTAGATGTCCTGTATCTATCATGGACAGAGTCCAGACACTCACAGTATTGCTGAGCCCATTAGAGTGTGTCATAAATACATTACACACAAATCTCCGCTCTATCTTTGATAACGAGACTGTAATGTTTGTTAACTGCTTTAAAATGTTGGATATATCCTAGATGTCCTGTATCTATCATGGACAGAGTCCAGACACTCACAGTATTGCTATTACTACAAATGAAAAGTCTAATGTGTAAAAACGTTTAATTCTTCAAGAGATTGTTCAACCAAAAATGTTCTGTCATCTGTCTGTCATCATTAACCTTCGTGTCATTCTAAATCTGATAAACTTCTCCTTTTGAGCTCCACTGAAGAAACACATGTGTAGGGGTTTGCTATGACATGAGGGTGAATGGGTTTTCATTTTGGGGTGGACTATTCCTTGTTACTAAAGCCCTTCACAGCAGAAAGTGTCTCTTCATACGTCTGCAGTAACACAAGCACTGCAGCACTGGTGACCCCTCCAGGTGACAAACAACCCTTTACAAACTACACTCAGTGCACTTCAATTCACCATCTACTGCATTCACACTCAAAGCAGCGAAAGACGTGAAGCTTGCAATGAATCCATCTATCATCTGAAATCTATCGGGCTGAGAATGAAACGCTGCATCTGAATGCATATCTACTTCAATCACACTGACAATCGCATTTGACATTTATGGCATGCAACTTACATTCTAATATTGTTTAACAAATCAAATGTGCTTGAAACGTCTTTTGCATGAGGCACTGCTGTGTAAATGATTGCTGAAGGTAGACCAGAACAACAGCATTAGGACAGACGAATGAAGTTTGTGCAGTGTATACGATGGTACCTCTTATCCAGACAGATGATCCACTCAGCAGAAGCGGACGGGTGGCTGGAGGTGTGTGCCGCGACCATCTTCGGTGAAATCATGGAGTAAAATTAGTTCGCATCGTCCGCATGCACCTGATCATGAGCAGATGTGACTTTACTGAGAGCGATCGAGTTTGAGTCAGACTCTGAGCGAAGTTGCTGCCGCCCACTGAGCTGACACAGCGCGGAAACACACCGGGGCTGGTTGTCACAAGCGCTGTAAAGTTTTGAGTCACAGGTAGGCTACGGACCATATGGTACGTACACGGTGCCTATTTTCAACACTCGTTTTATCGGAGTTTCCCAACATCATATAAATAAATGAGCACAATAAACCACAATAACTTATATTCAGACAAGAATCAACGACATTTAATAGAAACCCAAAATGTCATAGCTCATCTGAGTCGCTCCATAAGACTTTCGTTCATCTTCGAAACAGTTATATTTATTTATTTTATATTTATTAATAGATATTTGTAATGAAATCTAAGATATGTCTTCCACTTCACTCAAAGTCTACAACCAAAAAAAAAACATTTACGATTAAAAAAATAATAATAATAATTAAGACATTATAGATAGCCTACACTGTAAAAAAAAATCCGTAAAATTTACGGTAAAAAAACGGCAGCTGTGGTTGCCGGAATTTTACCGTAACAGTCTTTTACCGTTAAATTCACGGTCATTTTTTACAGTGTAATTCATAAATCAAGCTGTTTAATCCAACAGAAAAGATCGCTTTATATGACTAACAGATTTAATTCAGGCCTTTACCCTGTGAAGCCTGATATACGAAATAGTAAAAATAAAAATAATAATAATAAATTAGGGCTGTCAAACGATTTTTCGCTATTAATCGCATCCAAAATAAAATTCTGTGTATATTTATTAGGCTACTGTGTATATAAATTCACACATGCATATATAGGCTATATTTAAGAAAAAAAAAATTTACATACATAAATATACAGTACACACACACACACAGGTGTCACGACACAAGCTAGGAGACACAGAGGTAAGTGGTCAAACAAGGGTTTTTATTTACAGAGACTATGGAGTGAACCAGGTGATGACGAGAGGTGAGTGTACACAGTGACAAGGTTCAGAGGGCTGAGCTTGCAGTGACAGTCTTTTGCTTTCTTGCAGGAATCACGTGGAGCGGTGGAGTGTTGGAGCGATGGAGAAACTGGAACGTCTGAGGTAAGGAAACACACAAGTAATTAGCATGAGAGTCAGGCAGGTTCAAGGATGTGAACGGTAGACCAGACGAAGAGCATGTGTGAGGTGAGCACTAATAAAGGGGAGCTTGATGAGCTGCAGCAGGTGCGGGGAATTAGAATGCAGGTGATTGTGATCTTGTGAACGTCGGTGCTGATGACTGTGTTGACTGTGGTGACTGTGACTCTCTGACATTACCCCCTCCCCGGGGACGACCACGGCCTCTGGGTGTGGGACGATATGGGTGGTTACGATGGAATTCTTCCAGAAGTAAGGGGTCTAGGATATCGTCCTGGGCCATCCAGGATCTTTCCTCCGGTCCATATCCCTCCCAGTCCACCAGGTACTCGAGCCGGCCGCCCCGTTGCCGTGAATCCAGAATGTCATGGACCTGATAGACTGCAGCCTCTTCCAAAACCTCTGGGGGAGGAGGTGCGTCTGGTTTGGTGGATCCTGTGGTGGTAGGGGAGAAAGGTTTCAGGAGTGAGACGTGGAATGTGGGATGTATTCTGTACCTTGCCGGGAGTTGGAGCTGATACGTGACGTCATTGACCTACCTCTGTATTGGAAAGGGACCTATGTAGCGTGGACTCAGCTTTTTGCACGGCAGGCGGAGGCCGAGGTCTCGGGTCGATAGCCAGACCCGATCGCCTGGCTGGAACTGAGGGGGATCTGACCGATGGACGTCTTCGAAGAATTTGTGCCTCCGCACTGCACGCTGGAGATGGATGTGTGCTGAGTCCCATACCCTCTCGCTCTCTCGGAACCAGTAGTCCACAGCTAGAACCTCCAAGGGCTCCTCCATCCAGGGGAAGAGCGGGGGCTGGTAACAGAGTATGCATTGAAAAGGTGTAAGGCCGGTGGTGGATTTTCTGAGGTAGTTCTGGGCATACTCGGCCCAAGGGAGGAAGCGGCTCCAGCTGTGCTGATCGTTTGAGCAGTATGACCGAAGTTAGTGTCCGAGCTCTTGGATCTTTCTCTCAGTCTGGCCGTTAGTCTGAGGATAGTATCCGGAAGATAAGCTGACTGTAACCCCAAGGAGCTGAAAGAATGCCTTCCATACATGCGAGATGAACTGGGGACCCCGGTCTGAAACAATGTCCTCGGGTAGACCGTAATTTCGGAACACATGGTGAAAGATACTCTCTGCGGTCTCGAGAGCAGTGGGAAGGCCTTTGAGGGGGATCAATTTGCAGGCTTTGGAGAAACAGTCCACGACCATGAGCACACACATGTGTTGCCCTCCGAATTAGGAAGATCCGAGACGAAGTTCACCCTGATGTGAGACCAGGGTCTTTGGGGAACAGGTAGGGAAACCAGTTTGCCAGATGGAAGATGGCAAGGGGATTTCGACATGGCGCAGACTGAGCAGCTACGGATGTACCTGATGACATCCTTGGCCATACCGGGCCACCAGTACCGAGCTTGAATAAGCGAGAGGGTCCGCTGGCTGCCTGGGTGTCCAGAGCCCGGTACTTCATGAACTGAGTCCAGAAGGGTTAATTGCTGAGAGGATGGAACGTATGTCTTTCCTTCTGGGCCTCCCTGGGGAGCTGGCTCGGTGTGGATGGCGTCACGGACGCGTTCGGTGAGTTCCCATTGAATAGAGCTGACAATGAGGACCGGAGGGAGAATGGGTTCTGGATCTGACCATATCCCTCCCAGTCCACCAGGTACTCGAGCCGGCCGCCCCGTTGCCGTGAATCCAGAATGTCATGGACCTGATAGACTGCAGCCTCTTCCAAAACCTCTGGGGGAGGAGGTGCGTCTGGTTTGGTGGATCCTGTGGTGGTAGGGGAGAAAGGTTTCAGGAGTGAGACGTGGAATGTGGGATGTATTCTGTACCTTGCCGGGAGTTGGAGCTGATACGTGACGTCATTGACCTACCTCTGTATTGGAAAGGGACCTATGTAGCGTGGACTCAGCTTTTTGCACGGCAGGCGGAGGCCGAGGTCTCGGGTCGATAGCCAGACCCGATCGCCTGGCTGGAACTGAGGGGGATCTGACCGATGGACGTCTTCGAAGAATTTGTGCCTCCGCACTGCACGCTGGAGATGGATGTGTGCTGAGTCCCATACCCTCTCGCTCTCTCGGAACCAGTAGTCCACAGCTAGAACCTCCAAGGGCTCCTACAGGTAGGGAAACCAGTTTGCCAGATGGAAGATGGCAAGGGGATTTCGACATGGCGCAGACTGAGCAGCTACGGATGTACCTGATGACATCCTTGGCCATACCGGGCCACCAGTACCGAGCTTGAATAAGCGAGAGGGTCCGCTGGCTGCCTGGGTGTCCAGAGCCCGGTACTTCATGAACTGAGTCCAGAAGGGTTAATTGCTGAGAGGATGGAACGTATGTCTTTCCTTCTGGGCCTCCCTGGGGAGCTGGCTCGGTGTGGATGGCGTCACGGACGCGTTCGGTGAGTTCCCATTGAATAGAGCTGACAATGAGGACCGGAGGGAGAATGGGTTCTGGATCTGAGGGTTGATCCGGAGCGTGTAAACGGGAGAGTGCATCTGCCTTGGGGTTTTGGTTTCCGGGACGGTAGGTAATGATGAAATGGAAACTTGTGAAGAACAGGGCCCAGCGGGCTTGATGGGGGTTAACGCATTTAGCATCTGTTAAGTACTGTAGATTCTTGTGGTCGGTGATGACAGTGAATGGAGAAGAGGCTCCCTCCAGCCAGTGATGCCACTCCTCCAGAGCTAACTTGATGGCCAGCAGTTCACGGTTTCCTATGTTGTAGTTTTGCTCCGCAGGGGTCAGTTTCCGGGAGAAATATGCGCAAGGATGGAGGCGGGGAGGCTCACCATGGTACTGAGACAGCACAGTCCCAACGCCGGTGGTCGAGGCATCCACCTCGACTGCAAAGGGGACTTGAGGATCAGGGTGACGAAGGATGGGGGCCGTGCTGAACGCTTCCTTGAGATGGTGGAAGGCTTCGTGGGCATCGGGGCTCCAGGACAGAGACTTGGGCTTGCCGTGCAGCATGGAGGTGAGGGGCGCTGTGAGCCGACTGAACTGGTGAATGAATCGTCTATAGAAGTTGCTTCTAGGATTATAGAAGCAAATCCTAGGAATCGCTGCAGTTCCTTCACTGACTGTGGAAGTGGCCATTGTTGAATGCCAGTTACCTTCCCCTGGTCCATCTGGATACCTTCGGGGCTGCTGTTGTATCAGAGGAACTGTACCGTGGAGTGATGGAATTCGCATTTCTCCAACTTCAAATATAGATGGTGTTCTCTGAGCCGCTGAAGGACCTGCGTTACGTGGTGGTGATGTTCGGCCAGGTTCCGGGAGTATATAAGGATGTCGTCGATGTAGACAATCACGAGCTGATGGAGGAACTCCCTGAACACCTCGTTCATGAAGCATTGGAAGACGGACGGTAAGTTGGATAGGCCATACGGCATGACCAGGTATTCGTAGTGGCCTGAGGGTGTGATGAGTGTAAGACGGCATTCATCGCCCGGCCGGATTTGAACGAGGTTATATGCGCTCCGCAGGTCCAGCTTGGAGAATATGCGTGCTCCACGGAGTTCCTCGAGGGCGGCTGAGACCAGGGGAAGTGGATACAGCAGCTTCACCATCTGGGAGTTCAGGGCTCGGTAGTCGATGCATGGCCTCAAGCCTCCATCCTTTTTGCCCACGAAGAAGAAGCTTGAGGTGGCGGGTGATGTGGAAGGCCGGAAGAAACCTTGTTGGAGAGCCTCTTTGATGTAATCCTCCATTGCCTTGCGCTCCGGGATGGAGAAGGGGTAAACTCTACCCTTGGGGAGTTTTGCTTCAGGCAGCAGGTCGATGGCACAGTCCCATGGCGACTGCGGTGGAAGGCGGCTTGCTGAACACATCCTGGAACGCCTGGTAGTCAGATGGGATCGTACACTTCACCTGAGGCTCAGGGCTTTTGACGAGGGTGGAACACACTTGGATCTGCGAGGATTTTTTGAGCGGCTTAGGAATTAAGGACAGACAGTTCTGGAAACAGGTCTCGCTCCAGCGAGTGATTTCACAAGGATCCCATCTGACTTCTGGAGAATGTTGGTTGAGGAGGATGATATCCACCGTGGGTCCCTCCAGTACCAGAAATAAGATGGTTTCCTCGTGCAGACATCCAACTCTCAACATCAGAGGGGGAGCTCGATAATTAACCCTTCCACGCCCAAGCGACTTTCCTTGAATTGTTTCGACTTGGAGCTCCCTGGGCTGCCGCTTACGGGGTTGGTTGAGTCAAGTTAGGAGTGCTTGAGATATATAGTTCCCCGAGGAGCCTGAGTCGACAAGGGCGGAGACTGAAACAGAGGATTCTGAGGTAAGTACTTGCACTGGAAGAAGGGTTGAATCTGTACCTGGCTCAAGTTGAATCGTACTCACCGCTGGGCGTGGAGGTCTCACGGGGCAGTTTCTGATTAAATGATCCGGGGAGGCACAGTACAGACACTGTCCAGTTGCGAGGCGGCAAGCACGCTCTGTGCGGGATAATCGAGCGGAGTCCATTTGCATGGGTTCTGGTACAGAGGGACCGGAAGTGGGTGAGGTTAGCTGGTGTGCGGCTTCGTCCTCGTAAAACAGGCAGTCAGGAGTTGCGAAATGCGGGAGGCGCGCTGCATTAAGTTTTCCAGTCCCACGTTGTCGTCATAGATCGCCATCTGGCCGCGAATGCGGGCATTGAGCTCCAGGCGAAAAGCACTTAGCAGCGCAGCCTCATTCCATCTGCTGGTGGTGGCAAGCGTGCAGAACTCCAGAGTATATTCGTCAATAGATGATGCACCTTGTTGTAATTGCAGGAGTTGGTCTTGTGCGGACAGCCTTCCAGTGGCAACACCGAAGACCCCCTTGAAATGGTTGGAGAAAGCTTCATAGGAGTTAATAATGACTCTTTGGGCATTCCAGATCGCCTTCGCCCACAGCAACACTTTGCCACTTAACAGGGAGATGAGAAATGCTAACTTTGATAGCTCAGTGGTGAACCTCTGTGGCTGCATCTCCATGAAGAGAGAGACTTGGAGTAGAAAGCCGCCACACCCAGCTGCGTCACCTGCGTAGGAAGCAGGGATGGCCATGGGACATACAGAGGCAGGTGCCGGGGCTGGCGCCGGCATGAGGGTAGGTCGAAGGGTATTGACCAATTCCTCCAGCATGTCTGCCGCACAAGAGGCCAAGGCTCCATGACATGCGTACAGTCCTTCCGGTCTTCTGTCACGACACAGGCTAGGAGACACAGAGGTAAGTGGTCAAACAATGGTTTTTATTTACAGAGACTATGGAGTGAACCAGGTGGTGACGAGAGGTGAGTGTAGCACACAGTGACAAGGTTCAGAGGGCTGAGCTTGCAGTGACAGTCTTTTGCTTTCTTGCATGAATAACATGGAGCGGTGGAGTGATGGAGTGATGGAGAAACTGGAACGTCTGAGGTAAGGAAACACACAAGTAATTAGCATGAGAGTCAGGCAGGTTCAAGGTTGTGAACGGTAGACTGGACGAAGAGCATGTGTGAGGTGAGCACTAATAAATGGGAGCTTGATGAGCTGCAGCAGGTGCGTGGAATTAGAATGCAGGTGATTGTGATCTTGTGAACGTCGGTGCTGATGATTGTGTTGACTGTGGTGACTGAAGTGACTGTGACTCTCTGACAATAGGCTATTATGTAAACACAAACTTTTATTTTGGATGTGATTAATCGCGATTAATCGTTTGACAGCCCTACAAAAATATATTTTTAATTGAACAGTTTATTGAAATCTACATAAAATATAAAAATAATTACAAAATTTATGTATATTCAGTCCAATATTAGTAAAATTGTGAAAAATTGTTTACTTTATAAAAATCATTAAAGATTTCACAACAAAAAGACATGTGAACCATTACCAGAAGGTGGACGTTTTTTACATTAAAAGGCCTTTTACTTGATAAAAAAAAAGCATAAACTATCAACATGCTTTCAGCAAAGTTTTGATCATATTGGTCATTTAGAGAGTTTATTGTGTTAAGCTTCCATTTACCATATTTAATATGGTGATATATGACCCAATAAGACTTTTCACAACAGATGCTTTTTAATACTGCCATAATTGTGTGTAACGTATTTGCAATTGTTTGTTAATTATACATTCATTTATTTATCGAGAGAAGCTTAAACAAAGAATAGCACTTGGCTAGAAATAAACCAGAACATAGAAACATTTAAAGTCACAGTGTATTGACGTTGTTTATTCAACGTATCACATATTGAAGGCTGGACTCAAGCTGCAGTCAAACAACAGGTTCTCCATGAGCAAGAAACAGTGTTGAGTTCATGTGAGTGTCATAGTTAATTCTATCCTGACATTATGCAGTGTAAAGCCAGTGTAAGTGGGTGTAACTGTAGGAAAATGGGTGTTTCTCTGTTTTCTGCAGTTAGAAATTCCAGACACAAGCACATATACCTCTGTCTCATTATAAAGATGTCCAGTCAGCATCTGAGAGGAAACAGCCCTGCACGGAGAGCCGGAGAGAGACTGTGGCTAGACTCACACACTGAGTTTAGGACAAAAACATATTTAAACAAAAATACATCAGTGTATTAATCACGATTTACAGTCACTCCGTCTCATTTCCATGTTCCTAATTTTTCCCATGGACAGAATCAGTGATTTACAGAAGCTGTGTTAGAAAAAAAAGAGCTTTGAACATGAATGCTTCACATTCCTGACTGTATCCTTGGTAACAGATGGACAAAAGAAGACATTGACTGTAGAGGATCAAACATTGTGTGTGAATGCTGGTTTGTGAGTTCACAGTTTCATGCCTGCGAAACCAGCAACACTATAAAGCGCTTACTTTATATGTTATGCAATTACTTCAATATTAAGCTCTCATTTGCACATGGTCAGTTTAAACAGTGAATGTGACGTCATTGTGTCATGAATCCACCAGGTTGCAACCCCTCTCCAACACCAATGGAGAGCAACACCTCCATTGTGCTCTGAGCTGGAAAACAACATTTTAGACTGAAAATGTCCAGACTAGTATTCATTTATTTGACCTACGCTCAGATGACAGGCTTTAAAATATAATTTCAGGTTTAACCTGCAAGTCTGTGTTTACTGCAAGAACTAAACCTGTGGTTTACTGTTGCTCTATTTTTCTTTCTTTGTTAACTGCAGGCTATTTCCCAGAGAAAAACCTACAATGCTTTCAAATTGAACCTATAATTAGAACCTCAAAATATTTTGTGTTTTTTAAGAATTATTTATTTTATTTAAATAATAATAATAAAATGTTTAAAATAGCTATATTTTTTATTTAGAAAAAGAAAGAAAAAAAAACAATACCAGAAGCAAAAATAATAACATAAATAATAAATAACGCATTTATTAATCTTAATTAATGTTAATTTCAACATTTACTAATGTGTCATTATTTATTGAACTTGAGTTAACAAAAACTTACAATGAACATATGTTTTTTTAATATTAACAAAAAATAATAAATACTGTAAGAAATACTGTATTGCTTATTGTTAGTTAATGTTACATACTGCTAACATTAACTTTTTGTGGTCAAAATATAACAAATATTTAACAATAAAAAGAATGTGTGTGTTATACTCTTTTTTTTTTCTTGGTGCAACAATTTATAATTATTAATTTGTCTTCCTAATACTCCTTAGCACAGATCTTCTTAATGTTTAAAAACAAAATCCCTTTGCTCAGCATTTGATATGATTTGCAAATTAAACGGCTCCAATTTGGGGCTGTTCTAAATGTAAACATGTGAAGTTGCTGATTCAGCAGGATCAGAGAGGAACCAGCGTGATTTACTGCAGGTTTGCACAGATGCTGCAAGCAGCTCTGAAACACCCAGTAATCTACTGTAGCTGTTGCATTGAATAAGAGAGAGGGACAGAACAACAGTGGCTTATTCAGATGTGAGAGTAAGCTACCTTTAAAGTCATTGAGTTCCTGTAAAGATTTCACACTTTAAAGAATCTTCAGTCTTTCGGTTCTGTGATTATGGGAGATGTACTGTGCTCGGTCATGTGCATTGCTTCATGTTCTCAGTTTATTTTTTCCACATTAAAAAGGTTTTACACTTAAAGTCAGCATGAAATGAAAATTCACCGTCTATTTTTAAAATGCATGTTATAGATCTGAAAAAAAAAAAATCCAATCAGCAACCAATTAATAGAACGTCACGTCCTACATTTTTTTCTTTTTCGATAATCCATTCACTCAGATATATGTCACAATACAGAAGAAAAGATCTGACACTAAATCCATTTCATCATGAATTTAAGGAGGTGAATGGTAGGCTGTTGTGTTTAAAATGTTACACAAATCCAGGTCTCCAGTATCTGTATAAATGCTGATTTGTTTGGCTTGGAGCAGGTTGCACATTGAGATCACATGACCAAATACTACTTACCCCAATGTTTTTAAACATATTCAATTATAGAATAAACTAATCATGATTATGATTATGAGTAATGCATTTCTAAAGTAGCATCTGAAAACTCATTAAAACCTAAACAGTATTTTACCTAATTGGTGACAACAAAGCAATACGCCAAGAGAAATACCAAAACAGAGAATCTGACAAGTGCTGGTGTCAAATGTAATCACTGTAAAAAAAAATTCCGTAAAATTTACGGTAAAAAAACGGCAGCTGTGGTTGCCGGAATTGTACCGTAAAAAATAAGGTAGCAACATTTTAGGTTTTACATTTACATTTACATTTACATTTAGTCATTTAGCAGACGCTTTTATCCAAAGCGACTTACAATTGGGGGAATTGTACCGTAAAAAATACGGTAGCAACATTTTAGGTTTTACAGTTTTAACTTAAATTTGCAGTTAAATACTGTAATTTCATTAAATGATATAATGTTAATATACCAACCTACTGAAGTACTGAAATCAGTTTTGTACCTTTGTAATACACTGATAACCACCAAATGCAGGTGGTGATGAGAAAGTCACATGATGAACCAAAGCCCATCACAAGCAGCTT
>NW_015549571.1:1243358-1273090 GCF_001515605.1 Sinocyclocheilus anshuiensis
CAGGGAATTCTGGGAATGTCAATTTACGGTTATTCACTGTAAATTATACAGTCTTTTTTCACTTCCAAAAACGGTATACTACCGTAAAATTAATGTCCAATACATGTAATGTCCAATACAGTTTTTCACCGTATATAGTAGGGGAATTTACCGTTAACCATTTAACAGGTTTTTACTGTAGCATTTTTACAATCTTTTACCGTTAAATTCACGGTCATTTTTTACAGTGTAAATTTAACCATATTGGGGAACAAGGGAGTAATAATCTGGCACAAGGTGACAAGGTGGCACAACACTGGTATTCAATAATACACTATATTGCGGTAATGAACATGTATACTTTTGTTATCATGGATGCTTTAAAATACCATGAATAATTCTAATTGTTTCTATTTTCAGACAACATTTTAACTTATTTTCCATCAACCTGTTAAAATTTACTTTGCAAGTTACTTTGTTTTCTCATTTATTCACTGACACCTCTCCTGTCCTGGATTGAGGTGCAGAGGCTTATTAATTTCACTTCTGATGTAAAAGGGCCTTTACAGTTGCCAAAAATATAACCTTTGGTTATTTTGCGATTAAAAACAAATAAGCAAGCTCAACTCAGGTGACAAAAAGTAACACAAAAGTAATATAATGCATTACTTTACATAAAAAGTAACCAACGAAAGCAATTAGTTACTTTTTATGAAGTATCGCAATAGTGTAATGCACTACTTTTAAAAGTAACTTTCCACAACACTGGTCATCAGTGGATGTTTTCTGCTAAACAGAATGATTCACTGCAAGCCCATATCACCAGTTCATCATAAATATTATAAAAACAGAACACACTAAAACAGTGAAATATTTCCATTCATTAACGGGACTGGAGATCACAGACTCCTACAGCGTGCTGAAAACAGGCCAAAAATGTGAAGACTCCTTATCAGCCAGTCTTACAAGTATGTAAACATGAGAGTAGAGGAAAAAATCCATTCCATCCACTTAGTTAACAAGTAAGAAAGTCAACAGACCCATTTAAAAACTGTTTATAATAAATTTGTTTGTAGCTAGGGATGGTCCACCTATTTTAGTGGTAAAAAATAGTCTTTTTTTTTTTTACATCAGCAAATATTACAGTGATTTACTAAAGGATCAAGTTACCATGAGACTCTACTCAGCTCCAACATAGATTTAAGACTGATAATAACGTATTCCACTGACCTGTTAAGACAAGACTTTATACAAACATGAGCGTAAATCATTGATTTTGAGCTGTTCTGTAAATCTTGCTCCCCAATAAGCTTCAAAGGCAAAACATTTTAAAGCTGCACTTTGACACGACAAGAATGCACTGCTCATGTGTCAGAGAGGCACAGCCTGCTCATCTCACTGATCATATCAGCAGAACCTGACAGAGAAACAGACGGACACAGAGAGGACATAAAGCGTTTGCTTGAAAGGTTGCCATGACAAAGGAACACTCAAAAAAGAAGAAAGAGGAGTCCTAGACAAATGCCTATCTGCATTTTAGGGCCTTGTGTGGTTGCTGCAGCGAGCCTGTAATCACTGCTGTGCCACGCTGGCTCTTGTGTACAAACCGCAGCAGCAGAGCACACTCACAGGTGGGGATCGGATGGGTTTGCTATGGGAAGAAACAGTTATGCCCCTATCATCACAGCACTAGAACCATGCAACACAGTTTACAGTTCCAACAAAATCTAGATACAATGATAAAATATCAAAAACAACAGTATCACCGAAATTATTTAAAAGTACGAGTTATTCCTCTCTGAAAGTACTGTTTTTTAAGGATATACAGTATATCTCTTCACATTCACAATTATAAATAGGCCCCCAAAAGTATCTGAACACTTCAGCCACACAAAAATGTGAATGTCACTGCGTTAATTCAAAACATGCTGTACACGAGAACATACTTAACTTGTGGTGTGTGTTCACATGTGGTCTACTATTGTATGTCATCTAAATCTTAGATTTTTCATTTTAGTCCCTAAAAATGCACTATAGATGGATGGATGGATGGATGGATGGATGGATGGATGGATGGATAGATAGATAGATAGATAGATAGATAAGAATGATTAACTGCAAGCCCATATCACCAGTTCATCATAAATATTATAAAAATAGAACACACTAAAACAGTGAAATATTTACATTCATTAACGGGACTGGAGATCACAGACTCCTACAGCGTGCTGAAAACAGGCCAAAAATGTGAAGACTCCTTATCAGCCAGTCTTACAAGTATGTAAACATGAGAGTAGAGGAAAAAATCCATTCCATCCACTTAGTTAACAAGTAAGAAAGTCAACAGACCCATTTAAAAACTGTTTATAATAAATTTGTTTGTAGCTAGGGATGGTCCACCTATTTTAGTGGTAAAAAATAGTCTTTTTTTTTTTTACATCAGCAAATATTACAGTGATTTACTAAAGGATCAAGTTACCATGAGACTCTACTCAGCTCCAACATAGATTTAAGACTGATAATAACGTATTCCACTGACCTGTTAAGACAAGACTTTATACAAACATGAGCGTAAATCATTGATTTTGAGCTGTTCTGTAAATCTTGCTCCCCAATAAGCTTCAAAGGCAAAACATTTTAAAGCTGCACTTTGACACGACAAGAATGCACTGCTCATGTGTCAGAGAGGCACAGCCTGCTCATCTCACTGATCATATCAGCAGAACCTGACAGAGAAACAGACGGACACAGAGAGGACATAAAGCGTTTGCTTGAAAGGTTGCCATGACAAAGGAACACTCAAAAAAGAAGAAAGAGGAGTCCTAGACAAATGCCTATCTGCATTTTAGGGCCTTGTGTGGTTGCTGCAGCGAGCCTGTAATCACTGCTGTGCCACGCTGGCTCTTGTGTACAAACCGCAGCAGCAGAGCACACTCACAGGTGGGGATCGGATGGGTTTGCTATGGGAAGAAACAGTTATGCCCCTATCATCACAGCACTAGAACCATGCAACACAGTTTACAGTTCCAACAAAATCTAGATACAATGATAAAATATCAAAAACAACAGTATCACCGAAATTATTTAAAAGTACGAGTTATTCCTCTCTGAAAGTACTGTTTTTTAAGGATATACAGTATATCTCTTCACATTCACAATTATAAATAGGCCCCCAAAAGTATCTGAACACTTCAGCCACACAAAAATGTGAATGTCACTGCGTTAATTCAAAACATGCTGTACACGAGAACATACTTAACTTGTGGTGTGTGTTCACATGTGGTCTACTATTGTATGTCATCTAAATCTTAGATTTTTCATTTTAGTCCCTAAAAATGCACTATAGATGGATGGATGGATGGATGGATGGATGGATGGATGGATGGATAGATAGATAGATAGATAGATAGATAGTTTTTACCTCCCTAAATCTTCTGCAGTGCACTTGTAATAGTCATTAAAATGTATGTATTCTATCAGCCTAGACCAAAGTACTACTGGCTTTATTGTGATTAATGATCACAGCAGGCTTACAGTGTCATCAGTGATCTGAGTCCATTCATAAAATATCAGTTAGCATCTGTGAGGATGTAAATAGTCATTCTGTTGATCTTGTTAAATGCGGAGGAGGGTGGAGGGCCTGTGTAAAGTGCTCATCAGATAACTGGAACGAGGGAGCAGGAAATGCCAGCAATCCGACAGCCCTTGACACACGTCGTCATCTCTGCATTAATAAACAAACTCAAAACCAGAAGCAGAAGCAGAGCCCTTCAACGCTTTCAAAACACACTCTGCTACTATCAGTAGGTCAAGAAAACGTGTGCCTCTTAAAAACCCTCAGATCTTGCTGTGCTACTTTCTGATGAAACTGAATGCTAGTCTTTCATATTCCACAGGTATATGCTATATAATAGTTGATCCCTTCAGGGAAAAACCAACCACTGAAATCACTTGAGGTCAAACAGACCACCAAACCTCTACATTACCTGCCAGGACATATGAGGAAAGCTCGATTATTATGTGGGTTTTGCGTATGACTGTAATTTTGTATATAAGAACATTTGTCTCTTGTTTTCGGTTTACTTCCCCCTTTTCTTTCATTGTTTATTCCCGGTGGTTTTTCAGTGGCAGTTTTCTGAAATATAAGCTGTTTGCTCACCAGGGAACTGACTTCAGTCTCACACAGACACACTAAAGACAGCAAAAGCATCTGTTAATACTATAAATGGAAAACCCAAAATAAAGACTTTTAAATGCTACCCTAAATTAAGTTCTTCTCATACATCATCATTATTCAGAAACTTTTACAGTTTTTTATTTGTTTTGGTGCAATTTTCACTAGCAATTTGTACATTTTCAAAACTCTTAATATATAACAGATCATCAAAAATGCACTTTTATCAAACATTTCAGTGTTTACAGTTGCATTGGTCCAAAATCAGAAAATATCCTTTTGTTTTCACAACACAAAAAAGTGTCTCATCTACGTAAATATTTCATTCACAGTAATTGCACTGTGATGCTATTACTACAAAACTTTTCAATTGCCTCTTTTTTTCTCGTTCAGTTTAATACGTTCGTCTTAAATCCAACTGATATTAATGGTTAATCAGTGTATCGTTTGGCAAATCTATACATTTCTATAGACATAGTTTCTGTAGAACTGCATGGTTTGCAATTCCCGAAATGGGTAACTAAGTATTATGAATTATTGTTAATGTGAGGTAAGTGTATTTTCTAATGGGCCTGTATTACTGTAACAACTTTAATTCAGCAACATGGCTGATTTGAAACATGCAATTGAATGAAATGATTGTAAAAGTCAGCATGAAATCAAAATTGACTTTATTTACTTTATTAGCGCACATTGCTAGTCTTTATGTGAACAATTAATCCGTGCAAGTTAATCCGCTGAAAAAATTGTTAGTCTTGGTAATCTTTAATCAAAATCTGAACATTTACTTCCGCTCTGGAATTGCATTCCTTCTCTGATGACGTCAGTTTGACGTCTTGGGCAGAATATCCTTAATTGGGTCATATGATGCTGCTGAACATTATTTTGTGTATTTGGTCTAATGAAATGTGTTTATGCGGTTTAAGGTTCAAAAAACACATTATTTTCCACATACTGTACATTATTGTTTCTCCTCTATGCCCCGCCTTTCTGAAACGCGTCGATTTTTACAAAGCTCATCGGTCTTAAAAAGACCTTGTGTTTTGAAGAAATGGCTATGTGGACTGAAAATACTATATATATATATAGATTGACCAGCAGTGTTACAAGCGTGATCAGTTTGGATTTTTGCAAAATTTCTGAAAATGTACACCTTTCATGTAAAAACTGCACCAAAACAAGAAAACAACAACAACAACAACTGTATTACCCCCTGTGACATACTCAGGTCTTACTGAGCCAGTGAACTGGAGGAAACATTAGACAGACATCTGTGAACAGAGCTGCCACATCACCCTGACACCGAAACACACATGCTTTGTATTCAGAGACAGAACTGAACTAATGTTTCTTTCACCAAGATAAATGTTTATTTCAGCTCAAGTTGAGATAACTGAATCACTGTGACAACAGTAAACATTCTCACTGCAATCTGAACTCAGCTTTGACCTTCGAACTTTTGTAATATTTACATCCATAATCACCACAATACATATTAAGGGTGACACAAATTCAAATTAAAGGCCAATCAATATTATTAAACATCTGATCACCTCGATTATTAAGCGTGGTTCAGCCCTACACTATAACCTACATGTTTATTTTAATTAATGGCTCATCATAGAAAGGCCATTAATGATTTCAATTAGTCCTAAAATAACAATTATGAATAATGCATAAATTTAAAAAGTATGTAAGAATTAAAGCAATTAAATTGATGTAAAATTAAACACAATTTTACATTTAATTAAAATAAATTCAATTAAATTGTTAAATGAAATTATTACATTGAATCAAATTTAAAATTTAATTAAATGTCACATTAATTTAAAATGTAAATACGTACATATTTATTAAACTGAATTAAATGAACAATTAAATAAAAATTTAAATTAATACAAATTTAAATACTTACATATTTTAACTTGCTGGTTATCAATAGGCTACATTTTCTTACTTTTTAACAAGCGTTCTCGACCTGCCCAGGAAACTGAATAAATCATACTATTGCGAAGGTTTGGCTAATTAATAGTAATTAGGATTCCTAACTGGAAGGGTTTCCTAGTAACGTCATAGGGACCTAATTAATATTCATTAGATAAACCTTCGTCATAGTAGAATCAGCAAATTCACAGTCGGGAAGGGCGTTGGGTTTAATAGCAGCCCTGGAATGCCAGATAGAGCAGGTCTGAAGTGTGTGTGTGTGTGTGTGTGTCTGTGTGTGTGTGCGTGTAGTTGAACAGGGAAGAGAGACGCTGGAGTTGCGCGCGTGCGTGTGTGTGTGTGTGTGTGTGTGTGTGCGTGTAGTTGAACAGGGAAGAGAGACGCTGGAGTTGCTGTGTGTGTGTGTGTGTGTGTGTAGTTGAACAGGGAAGAGAGACACTGGAGTTGCGTAGGGAAGTTCGATTCTTTTGGCGAATCGATTCGTTTGGACTGTTCATTTCAGACAGCTAATAAAACGATTCACCAGTCATAGCACTCAGCAGTGTTCCCAGAAGCACATCTTAAATAATAATTTGGTTAAATATAAAATCCAGAAAGGTATAAACTTTCGGTCTTTTGGGTTGAATTGCATGATATCCCATTACAACCCATGTCTTACCCAGTCTCATGTTTATTCTCAAAACAAAGTAAATAACTACAAATACAAACAAAATAAATGAATCAATGAATATACACCCTGAATAAGGTCTATTCTATTTATTGCGTATTTATGTGTTCCAGTTTGATTTTGTCATTCGGTTTGACACCCTTTCTATAGCTATTTAATTGTCCAGATACATTTTTTTCTATACCTGCTCGAAAAGTGTGTCAAATGTGGCTTGTTTATTTGTTTCAATAAAGTTTCACTCTCATACAAGAAGGTTCTTGAATCATTTAAACCGAATCGTTAAAACGAACGGACTCAAACGAACGATTCATTCTCGAATCGATTCGGACAGCACTACGTTGGAGAACCATGGCGGAGAAACAAATGACATGCTTAGGGACCTAAATTACACAGAGCAGAAGAACCGGCGCCCGTGGACGGTGAGATATCCGTGGAGGTAAGAGAAGTAGATGGCTTGATTGTTGCAGAAGCTGTAATTGTTTGTAACTCGATTGCCGAAACTTTATTTGGATCATTTGTTGGAACTTATGCTGAGCTATTGTTCCGCGGCGAGTCCCACTGGAGCAGCTTTAGTGGGTTTGTGGGCAGGTTTAACACCGACCGCGGTAGTTCTTCTTGATTATTTGAAGAACATTATTTAATCTAGTTTTGAGTTTTTGAATAGTATCTTAAAGTGCTGAGACTCTGTCAGGTATTGATCCCTGAATTAACGGAGACCAATGGATCTGCCTGCAAATCACTGTAGGAAAGTTTTGATCCGAGTTGAAAAGTTTCTTTGATCAAGGAGACGAGTTAGTGTGTACATTATATCTTTCTAACAAAAGAGCGCCGGAATCAAGTTTTACATGCTTGTGCTTTGTTAAAGTGTAAACGCCATCGCTTCAGTTCAAAATGTTGCATTGCTTCTGTTCTTTTCAGATGAGTGCGGGGGGATTCGATACAATGTATCAGAGTGACCCTGAAGGGCGCATGCCATTGTCCGATTGAGGATACAGGACCACGGACCTAAAATACAGTTTTAACGTTGAACACTTTGAAAGTCATTGAAAATGATCAGAGCAGAGAGCAAGGGTGAACGCACCCTGCGGAGTGCGTCCCCGCATAGAAATGCGTACAAGTCGGACTTCCACTCCATTAAGTGCTCTTTTGATGGCACCAAATCCGACAGCGAGGCCAACTCTTATGCTAATGGAGCCAGCGACCCCCGGGAGGACACCAGAGGGAGGCCGTTTGGCAACCGGGTCAACAAAATAAAGAACATTTTCCTGCAAATGGACGGCCAGCAACCGCCGGAGAGTCAGGAACCGGCTCACAAAACAGATGCATCTTCTCCTGTATCGCCAGTGTCCAAATTCCCGGTCAGCACTCACAAAACTTGCCTCAGTAGCGCCAACAACCAAGAGCCGCAAAACGCAGACAGAACTCCAAAGGGAGAGGAAGTCGAGATAGATAAAGTCGCCCTGGCGGAAAAATTTTCAGTTACCAGAAAGCTATTTGAGAGAGGGGTAAAAGAGCAGCCTGGCACAGAGAGGCCGGGGCCCGACAGCGTTTCTACTCGCCTGTCCCAGGGGAAGGTTCCTGAGGAGGGGCGTGGGGCCCGGAGGTCCTTTGGATCTTCTGAGAATAGCAGTAGTAGTGTCATCAAAAGCCCGACGTCACCCGTGAGGAGTGCCCCAGAGGAAAGGAGGGACATTGAGCACTTGAAACAGGTCAACAGACTGTCACTTAACGCCGGGCCTATTTCCAAGCGGTTGGAGAACTTCATTGTGGATGGCGACAAAGAAGAGTCAGTGCAAAGTCCTGAGAAACTGAGCAGCCCTACTGAGCGCTCGCTGCCATCACCTCTACGAGGGAGTTTCCAAAAACCCAGCTCGCCTGGTGCTGATCCAGCACACAAACCTACGTCCCCAAACTCTGACAAACTCTCGCCTAAAACCGACTCCAGCAGCCCTCTGTTCAAGTCCATCAGCCCGATTTCATACAAACCCACCTCTCCGACCAGCAGAAGCCCCGGCGAGCCTCTTTCTCCCAATGCTCAAAGCCCGGTTAAGCGTTCGCCGTCATCAGGAAATGACTCGGTGAAAGACTCCACGACAAATGAACCACCTCAACTTAGTAGTACTCCTGCGAAAGATCTCAAAGCTTCACCCTCTGCCAGCAGCATATGTAAACGGCCCTGGAGTCCGGAGGAACCAAAAAGCGAAAACCACATAATTCGCAGTCCATCTAGGGACATATATCAAGAGAACGCCGCACAATGTCTGGACCCTACTGGTGCAGGAGTGGTACGGGCCGAGCTGGTAGTGGTCCAGAACGAGTCTTCAGAAAGCGAGGAGAACGATGAAGAGTTTTTGGAGGAGGTGAGGCTGCAAAGGGAACTTAAATCGGAGGCGCCGAGAAAAGATGTGACTGACTCTCTGCAGGTGTCATCACCTCAAAACCATACAGAGGACAAACAGCTGGAGAAGGATGCATGTGTATCAACAGAGCTGGAGAAAGAGGAACCAAATCAAGAAGAAGAAGAGGAGGAGGAGGAGATCATCCAAAAGAGGAGTAGCTGTCATGAAGATGATGATGAGGAGAGTGAGCAGGAAGATCCAGATGAATGCGGGAAAACGTCTCCGGTGTTTTACAGTTTTGAGAACGCAGCGTTTGTGGATGATAAGGAACCGGTTCAGGATCAGCAGGATGAGGAGGATGAAGATGAGGTCTATGAGAAGTATGATGAAGCTCCTGGTTTGTCTGAGGATGAGGAAGGGCCTCCAAGAAGGAAAATCAGATTCTCCACTGAGCCGATACGGGTAAGCAATATCATTGTGGAAAAAAATAATAATAAAAATAAATATATATGTATATGTATATAAATGTACTGTATATGTATATATATATGTACTGTATCTGTATATATATGTGTGTGTGTGTGTGTGTGTGTGTCCCTGGACCACAAAACCAGTCTTAAGTGTCAATTTTTCAAAATTGAGATTTATATATCATCTGAAAGCTGAATAAATAAGCTTTTTCATTGATGTATGGTTTGTTAGGATCGGACAATATTTGGCTGAGATAAAACTATTTGAAAATCTGGAATCTGAGGGTGCAAAAAAAATCAAAATATTGAGAAAATTGCCTTTAAAGTTGTCCAAATGAAGTTCTTAGCAATGCATATTTACAATTACATATTTACAAAATATCTTCATGAAACATGATCTTTACTTAATAACCTAATGATTTTTGGCATAAAAGAAAAATCTATAATTTTGACCCATACAATGTATTTTTGGCTATTTGCTACATATATCCCCGTGCAATTTAAGATGATAGTTAGCTGAAAATTCAGCATTTCACTTCTGTGTCTCATTTCACATGTCTGTGGTTTGGAATGCAAAATCTGCTTTTGTTTTGAATTTGATTATTAGAAAAACACTTAATTTACGGTTTAAGAGCACTCAGACACGTCACTGTGGCTTTGGAAAGGAGATGGTTTGGGGACATTTCAAGCTGTCTGTGAGGCCCGGGGTCAAAGCTCTCACAACAGTTGGGCAACAGAGAGGCTCATTGCAGAACATTTGTTTGGGGGTTGAAAAGGGGGAATATTTTTAGAAATAGTGTTGACGTGATTCACTGAGGCACAGAGGGCTGACCTGAAATGCGGATGGTAAATAGAACAGAAAAGTATGCTGGCACAGAATAGATCCATGTTTTACAAGCAATGCTGATAGTACAGTGCTCCTCAGAACAGCCTTCAGTTAAAAAGCCAATTGAGTGAATCTTACAAAGCCTGTGAACAACATGTCTGGGTCATATCTGAGCCTAAAAAAAGGTAGAAAATTATGATATGGGATGGGGCTATTTAATATTGTCATTATTTAATGAAAGTTTTTGGTTGCTAAACTTCTTCACACACCTTCAATCTTCATTTCGATCTCTCTCTGTCTCTCTCATCATGTGTAGCCTACATGTACAATGCTCCATGAGATCTTAACTTTTAATCAAAACTGTTGATTGAAGAAAATGTGGTGCTGCTTGTGCAAAAACAACCTCTACATTGCTAAGGAGTGTTTTTGTCACTGCAGTTACTACGGTGTTCTGGGTGATTGCCTTGTGGTTTTTAGGGTGTTCTTGGCATAGATATGTAGGCATAGATGCTTTATTAGTGGTTGTTTCTATGGGCTGCTGTAGGTAAGCCGTCTGTCATATTGGAAATGTCAAAGCTGGTCTGTGAACACTTGAGAGCACGTTGACTGCATTTGCAACTGTAGGTATACACAAGTATGAATATCTATGTCTACAATAGACATAAGTAGATGATTTTGCTAAACTAACACCACAAAACAATACGAAGCCATTAGCTAACACATTAAAAAGTTACCATAATTTAAAAACCTGTAGCAGATTGAGTTAATGCATGTTAAAAACACAAACCAACACATTCTTACCTGTGCAAGTTTATCCCATTTTTGGGGAATTTAAATTTTGGCGGTTTTACAACCAGAGGCTGTGGAATTTTGTGGGCTTGTGGCAACCATACCAGCAAAAGATCCCACCATAGACCTTTAATCAGGGTAGCACCATATTTAAACCTTAAATGCATGAATGTTTTGCCAATCATTGTTACATATATTACAGTCTTTAGCAACCCGGACTTATCAACCCGATCTCATGGCAATTCATACATATTTTACGAGGTGGCTAATTCATACAATTTCGTATGACCTCACTCGTATGAATTTGTACAAATGACCTAACCCCGCCCCTAAACCTACCCATCACTGGGGTCTAGACAAATCGTACAAAATCGTACAGTTGAGGTCGTACAAATTCCTACGAATTAGCCACCTCATAAAATATGTACGAATTGGTCGTGAGATAGCGTTGGATCTATATATCTAACACGGATGGATCTCTAACTGCTGCAATAGTGTACAATTCTCCTGATATTTTAATAACAATTACAAAAGAATAAAATAAAGCCTATTTCGTTACCTTTTGAAACTTGGATGGGGGTTCAGTTTGAGCAGATGACTCGACGTCTGACTCATATTTGTAATTTCAAGCATATTTTCAAAACGATCATTTTCAACTTCTTCAAAATCAGTATTTTGATCACTGGCAGCTTATTCACCACATCCACCATAAAATGACAGTGACAAATATTTCATTGCATACAGTAATTGCAGTTCAGTTTTTGCTGATTTGATGATATTTTTTTGTTTTATGCCTGTGGTAATTATGAGTGAAACATCACATCGAGTAACAAAACATTGAGGAATAAATGTGAATTGCACTTATTGAGTCATCAGATATTTAATTTTTATTGCACAGGAAAAATATTATATACTATATATACTATTATATACCTTGGGTCGCTAGCAACCCTATACATGTTTTACAAAAAATTAATGGGAAACACATTCTTTTATCATTAATTTTTTTTTCTTGTTGTATTGTTTATAATGAATACATACTAAGAAAGTTGATGTCTGAAAGTTGATACCGACTGTTCACATGCGACTTTCAGGAGACACAACCAAAGTTTTGTGAGTTGTAAAAATTGCATGTGATTTTATAACCTTCATAGAGTGCTTGCCATTGTACAGAATGTAAGTCCGTTCCTCACAGCCTCGTTTTCATCCGCATAAAATTCAGTATAGTGTCTACCTTCACTGTAGAAGGTCTAGATGTCTGTGTAACATGCTAGTATGTTAAAGTCACTGATGTATGACTAATGATAATAAATGATGAACCTTTTGTCTCAACCTTTGTAGGACCCACCTCACACTTACTCTCTTTTGCTCTCTGTTTATCCTCTCTTATTTCTCTGTGATTGTGAAATGAAGGTATGTAACTGTGTAAACAGGTCTTGTCCTGGCTTGAGGCAGGTATTTTTCCACCATTGTGTTTCATCTCGGTCTTAACATGTTGAGCTAAAGAGTTGTTGCATTGTTGCTGTGAATGTGGGTTCATAACTGGGTATTCAAACGCTTCCCACATGACTGGTCGGAGTTTTTAATGAACAGGTTTGGTGAAGCTGTATAAATGAAACATGATAAAGACCTGGCAAGCTGCATCTCTGGTGCATTTGAGGCAGGAAACAGGAGATCTGTCTGGTTCCTACATCAGAGTGAAAGAGATTTTATCCTCTGGTTGTAGTTTACAAGGCATTTGTTGTAACTGGCATGCGTAGTTGAATGTAGTATGTAATGAGTGTCATTAAACGGGGCAGAAATCAACTATGAGTGATTTATAGATTTGATTTGGGAGAACTTAACTCTGTGTGTGTCCACTGGTCTGCTGCTTTGAGGTATGTCTGAAAATTATGCAGCAGTATGGTTGGTCTTCAGTGTACTCTGATTGATTGCTTTCAGTACACAGTCAATAAATCATATATTTATTGTTGTACACTTTTAATTTCCATAACTTCTGGGACTTTAAAAAGGTCCACATTTTGATAAGAACGTTATGATAACCATGTTAATGTTAATGTTAGTTACCGAAGTGCCTCCTGTTACTGTTTTGAAATAGTTTGACAATAAGCAATGTTCATGGGACAATGGCATCGCCACATATCGAAGAGTTTTTAAATGTATTAAAATAGTTGCAAAAAGCAAGGTACTGCCAAAAATCGCATAATAGCCAAATCTCAAAATGAAACATCATGCACCTTTTTAACACGTAAAGTAACAAAATTTTGGATTTAGTACAAAGTCATATCACACAGGATTATGATCATTTATGTTATTGTTCATTGGTGTAACTTCCAAGTTTGTGAGTTTTCAGCAGCTTGTGGTATCTCTAAAGGGTTAGTTCACCCAAAAATTAAAATTATCATTTACTCAGCTTCATGTCATTTCCAACCCAGACTTTCATGCATCTTCGAAACACAAATGAAGATATTTTAAATGAAGCCTGACAGATTTCTGTCCCTCCATTTAAAGTCCATTCACTCTTCAAAAAGTTAATGAAGGCATCGTAAATGTAATTCATATGAATCCACATCCTCCGAAGAGACATGATATGATGAACAGATTGAAATTAGGCTTTTATTCACATATAAACATCGATCAACACACATAGAGCACAACAAATATGGTAAACTCATGTTCAGACATGCTTGACAAGCACAAAGCAATAAGGTTCCCTATCGATACTTCATTCGTACTGCGTCGCTAGACGCTTATGGGGAAAAACTACTTTTTCTCAGAGGACTGAAAACACAGTGTAACTGCATAGCCATTGGTTCGTGCAGTGATTATAAAACGAACTAATGGCTCTGCAGCGGTGCTGCACGAGCCTATGGCGGTGAAGCCCGCCAGAATGGGCGGGGCCATCTGGCTATATAAGCGGGCATTTCGCCATAGGATCTCAGATCAATTCTCCTTCAGCGACGACGATCTTCCCTTCGCTGACCTTCAGGACTTGAAGATGCTCGCCGTAGAAACGCCTCGCTGCGGATAGAAGCTGCCGTCTCTTCTGCGCCCTCTCGCTGCTCCACCTGGTCTTCAAGCTGCTCAGCGACCAGCGCAGACGCCAGCTCGTCCCCTGCTGCCATCTGGTGAACCTAAAAAAGCGAATTTCTCACTAAAAGAGCACCGGCGTTGTTTCAAATGCTGCGCCGTTATTGCACGTCATGCAGTATTGCACTGCACGATGGTGACGGCACGATGCTTGGGTAAGCCCCATGCGGAAGCCGCTCTGACCGAGATGGATTGTTCACATTGTGTGAACATGAGTCTCGCTACTCTGCGCGCTCGGATCGCTTTCTTTTTAGAGAGAGAATCCTCCCTTCGTGCCCTTCCGTTTTCTTCCTCCCAGGGATCTGTGAGGAAAAAACAGCGTGGCAATCGGCTGATGCGAGCAACATGGTCTCGTTCCGTACCATAGAGAACGAGCTATTAGATGACAGCATGTCTCTAATAGCATCAGATGCGGAGATGTCGGGCTCTATTGCTGACCCTGCCCCTTCATCGTCTGCTGAGCCCAGTGACTCTAAGCCAGGGATAGATGCCGAACTTTTCCGCATCCTCTCTAAGGCAGTTGAGGAACTGGGATTGGAGTGGTCTACGTTTTTCCCGGAGGTCCATAATGAGCTTACGAAGTCGTGGCGTGCTCCTTACTCGGCCCGCCTTCGCTCTAACTCTTCTTCTGCTCTCTCCTCAGTGGATGGCGCTGAAGAAAAGGGTTACGAGAGGATGCCTCCTCTCGACGAGGCAGTGGCTACGCACCTTTGCCCGCCCACTGCCATTGGATGGAAAGCGAAGGTCGCTCACCCCTCCAAACCTTGCAGGATGACTTCTGCCCTCGCTGGACGAGCATATTCCTCTGCCGGGCAGGCCGCCTCAGCCCTAACATGGCTGTGCTCCAGGTCTTTCAGGCCAAACTCTTCCAGGCCATGGATGAGTCAGGACCTGATGCCACAGCTTTCAGGGAGCTGCGCGGCGCTACAGACCTGGCTCTAAGGGCTACCAAGGCCACAGCGCAGGCCATAGGGAAGTCAATGGCCAATCTAGTGGTGCTGGAGCGCCACTTATGGCTAAACCTCACCGAGATTAAGCAGGCTGACAAGGTTCCCTTCCTCGACTCCCCGGTCTCCCCCACAGGGCTGTTTGGACCTGCCGTCGAGGGATTTGCAGAGCGATTCACCATGGCTCAGAAGTCATCCCAGGCCATGCGACACTTCTTGCTGAAACGCTCCAGCTCTGCAACAGCCACCAGTCACCCCAAGCCTGCTCCTGCACAGCAGCCAGCTAAAGCTGCGCCGTCGCCCACTCAGCCTGCTCAAAAGCCTGAGCCCCGACAGCGCTCCCGCTCAGCCAGACGCTATCTCTTTCCAAAGCGCCAAAGACCCCGGCCCAAGCTGAACTTGGACCCTGCGCCCCCGGCATCGTCCTGATCCGCTGGAAAGGAAGAGGAAGGGGCAAAGTCTCGCAAGTGCCGGACCACCCCCGAAATGCCCTCTGTCGTGCCCAGCACTCCATTCAGTTCTGGCTGCCAGTGGCAGTATGTTTGTTCCAGAAATTGTTGTGAATCACGGGCCCGTTCAAAAAGTGCCCTCACACATCCGCTGTGATAGCGAGAAAAATAAAAAACAAACATTTTCAAAAAGAAAGCAAATTTCCTCTTCCAGTTATCATTAATTCGACTCACCACCCGAATTAATCCAACCCCTTGTCACACGGGCCGAGGCCTGGTGGGCCATCCCCGGAGTGTCTCATTGGGTTCTGGGGATTATAGAACGAGGTTATTCACTTCAATACGCTCGAAGACCCCCGCGGTTCAACGGCATGGTCTCCACCTCAGTGCACAGCAGGAACGCTCACATTCTGCGAGCCGAGGTAAAGCATTTGCTGGCAAAAGGAGCCGTAGAAACAGTTCCACCAGCTCAGAGCAAGTCAGGGTTCTACAGCCGTTACTTCCTCGTCCCCAAAAAGGATGGCGGTCTGCGGCCCATCCTCGAACTCAGAAGCCTGAACCGTGCCCTCATGAAACGGCCGTTCAGAATGACTACACTGAAGCAGATCCTCTCGCAAATCCGCCCAGGGGACTGGTTCTTTTCGCTGGATCTGAAAGATGCTTACTTTCACATCCAGATAGCCCCCCCATCACATCTCATTCTTGAGATTCGCCTTCGAGGGAGTGGCTTATCAATACATGGTCCTGCCCTTCGGGCTCTCTCTGGCTCCCCGCACTTTTATGAAGTGCATGGACGCGGTCCTCTCAGACAGATGGGAATCCATATCCTGAATTACCTCGACGACTGGCTCGTTTTAGCACTGGCCCCCTGCAAGGACACATCAACTGCCTCGAATTGACAGCAGTATGTCGAGCTCTTCAGACCTTCTTGCCAGTCCTGAAGGGACACCACGTGCTAGTCCGATCAGACAGCATGACGGTGGTGTCATATATAAATCGCCAAGGCGGGCTCACCTCGAAACGCCTTTTTTAAATGGTAAAATGCCTCTTGGAATGGGCACATCTCAACCTGCATTCATTGAGGGCAGCTCATGTACCTGACGTACTGAACCAAGGAGCAGACATGCTATCTCGGAGCAACGTCTCCTCAGAGGAGTGGATGCTCCACCCACAGACGGTTCAGAAAATCTGGGAGATCTTTGGCAAGGCAGAGGTCGACCTCTTCGCCTCAAAAGACAACTTATTTTTCAAAGAACGAGGACGCGTTGGCCCACGAATGGCCCAACCTCCTCCTATATGCTTTTCCCCTGATTGCCCTGATGATAACATGTGACACATCGGTGATATTGTCCTACTTACAAGAGCTGTTGGAAGGGCTGCTCCTCTTCCACGCTCAAAGTCTGTGTGGCAGCTATAGCAGCTTCTCACGCTCCTATAGCTGGACAGTCGGTGGGCCGGAACAACCTTGTTGTCTGTTTCCTGAGGGGATCCAGGAGGCTCCATCCGCCCCGGCCCCTCATGGTCCCTACATGGGATCTACCCACGGTCCTGAGGGCCCTTAAAGGCTCCCCCTTTGAGCCACTCCAGTCTGCGAGCTTAAAAACACTGTCGCTGAAGACCACTCTGCTGCTGGCGCTAGCATCGGTTAAGCGAGTAGGTGACTTGCAGTCTCTCTCGGTAAGCCCTGTCTGTCTTGAGTTTGGGCCCAACGACTCCAAAGTCGTCCTAAAGCCAAGACATGGGTATGTCCCTAAAGTGCTCTACACGCCGTTTAGAGCCCAGGTTATTACTCTCTCTGCGCTTCCTCCTTCTGAGGAGGACCAGGAGTTTAACTTTCTCTGGCCAGTTAGGGCATTGAGAATTTACATCGAGGGTTTCTCGATGGTTAGTTGACGCTATCACACTAGCTTACTCCTCCCTGGGCCTTCAGAGGCGTGGCCTCTTCCTGGGCGTGGACTCTAGTGGTGTGTCCATGGCAGACATCTGTGCGGCGGCCGGCTGGGCCTCGCCATCCACCTTTGCCAGGTTCTATAAATTGGATGTTCCGGCCTTGCAGGCCCGGATTTTATCTGCTTAAGGTGGCACAGACCTGTCTAAGCGGTCTAAGTCTCAGGCTCTGCCTGACTCTTCAAGAACGCTCTTGGCCCTATTACTAGTGCTGAGGCTGTACATACGACCGTTGGAACGATTATCTGAAGGCTGGGCTGACCTCAATGAGTTCAGCCCTCTTGCCTCCTGCAGGGCTCACCCTGCGCATAATTGGTCCCTCTGAGCCTTTTTCGCTCAAGGCCAGTTCATATCAGTCGTTTCTCTCTCATGGCACAGCGTGATTGTATTGGTTCCCCATAAGCGTCTAGCGACGCAGTACGAGTGAAGTATCGATAGGGAACGTACTCGGTTACTTTCGTAACTTCGGTTCCCTGAGATATGGGAACGAGTACTGCGTTCCTTGCCGTGCCATGACGCTGCACGACTCAGTGTCGTCGCTTCAGTCGAATTGACCTGAGATCCTATGGCGAAATGCCTGCTTATATAGCCAGATGGCCCCGTCCATTCTGGCGGGCTCTGGCGGGCTTCACCGACTAAAGTCCTAAAATCCTAAATTAAATCTGCTCAATTGCCCATCATATAAAATAACTATGTCTCTTCAGATAAAATATTCATATGGATCTCTATGTGAACCTTTTGAAATGTGAAAGTTTTGGTTACGTGGACTTTCAATGTAGGGAAAAACCACTTCAGCTGTGTTCCAAAGATGAACTAAAGCCTCTTGTGTTTGGAACAACATGAGGATGAGTAAATTATGACAGAATTTTCATTTTTGGATGACCTACCCCTTTAACAGATAAACACAGAGCATTCAGACATTGCTGTGGTCCTGTGAACTGCTCTAGCGAACATCAACACACACTGCAGACGGTCTGGTCAGTGGTCTGTGGGCCGCTGTAAAAGTTTAGTTATATTTTGGAGATGATCTTTGACAGCACCCGCCTTCATATTTAGTCATTAAATGTGTCCTCAGCTGCGATGGATCTTTTATGGCTTCATTTCAAAATATTGAAATTACACCACAAGTCTGTTGTATGTCCGCTTCAGGAAAGTATTTTTGGAGCTTGACTCAGCTGTGATTTATCTGCTGATAAAGGATTTATGTTTTCTAAGATTTTACAAGTTCACTTTTAATAGTGCTGCAGTGTGTGGACTGTGTTTTTTTGTGGTATATTAATGATTATGCATCTTTTCAGCCTCACTGTCAAAATGCTTGCTACAGATGCAAAAACGCAGAAAATCGAACCTGATCCAAATTTTATTATGACGGACGAAAATTTCGGACTCAGTGTGCAATGACGTTTAACCAGTGGTTTCCTGTGAACACTGAAAGTGTAAATGCTATACAACCAGACACAATCACAGGGCCCTATGAATCCAATCATACAAATGTAATTCACAGGATAATGTGGAATTTCACAGAATGTGTCATTTTGGCTAAATCAAAAGTGGCGCTGTACTCTCAAATCGCAGTTTAGACTAGTGTCTGTGAATATTAAAATGCAAAAACACTACTATTTAACATCTTACATTTTAAAAAGGTTGATTAAAGTGTTAATGTTTTATATGTAATGTTGCAATTTAAAATGTTTCATGTTTTTATAATCCATTTTGTAGTTATAAACCCAGAAAAAGGAAAACAGACAACAAAATGTCTGACAAAATATTTCAAATAAAAATGGTGTTATATAAAAAAATTTAAATAAAATATGAAAATCATGACTTTTTATTAATTCAATCAGACATGCTTTTTGACTATTAAAATTTAAACCATTAAAATTAAATCCAGAAAAAAGTAAAATAAAACAGAATTTGGTAGAAGTAAATTGAATTTCATAGGCCCCTAAAAATACAATTTTTGTTAAACTTGTAATAAGTTGTTGTTAAATTGTCTAATTAATTGAAATCACTTATACCTGCTTTTTGTTTTACTAAAATTAAAATGTAACCATTAAAACACGAGAAAACATGAGAAACATTAAAAAATGAGAGAGCGGGAAAAAAAATCAAATGTAACTTGGGAAAAAATAAAATTAATCAAACTAAAATAAAAATAAGTCTAATAAAGATTTCATAGGGCCCAACAATCACAGCCAAGTTTGCCATTTATTGTACATGAATTTTGCACCAATGATGCTTCACTGGAGGCGGAGCCAGCCAGCACATAGAAACCACCATGCGACAGACAGAACTCTTGTTACAGCAGCAGCTGGTTAGGACAGAAACTCATTAATATGCAAGAGAGAGCTCAAATTATTGTCACACATGGTTAAGACACATTGGCAGCTCTATATAGTTTACAGATGGTTTGATGCATATTGCACACAAAAATGGCAAGAGCGACAGTCGCAATCTCCACTCTGATCGGCTGAACTGCTGGCTGCTCTTGCAATAGTCTGGCAACTTGAGTTTTGTTTCAATCCAGCCTCAGTCGAGGAAGTCCCGTGTTCCAGAGAGGGAGGATGCAGGGCAGGGTCTCACGGTAACCTGAGCCTGTCCTGTAGAGGAAGAGAGACGGAGAGACCGAGTGTGAGAAAGAGAGACACTCTTTGTTCAGCAGACCGTGCAGACAGAGTGAAATAACTCCCTTGATCACTGTCTTCTGTCAGATGTCTCTGCAGCTTCTGAAGTCATTGTCATCTACAAAAGGCCACATTCTGCACCTTTTTAGCAGTTTATTGTTTTCTGAGAAGTCCACCTACAATGTGACTCAAGATTTCAGCAAAAGCAGTCGTACTTTACTTTTTAAACTTAGTTTCCACCTTCTTTCTGACTTTGATTTAACAGGGCAGTTTTTGCTACTTTACCTTTAAGAATTATATTTGTAAATACCTCTGTTGTGATTGGATGTTCAGTAAATAAACACAAATATAGCTAACACCATCATGCTTTAGGCAGAGCCAGGTTGACAATATCAGTTTATGTTCTGCCCACAGAAGGTCATAATAACTCATAATAAGGTATCTGTGGTTTGGGATTGGCCAGTACACTAGCCCTGTCCCTTAGTTACAGTTGCTAAGCTTGTCAAACTGTATTACTGCCACTTGTTATGCCTCTGGCAAATATGTACAAAGAGCTGATAGGATTAAGTGAATTATCCAAGGAATTACTAATGATTAACTGTGTATTTATGTCTGTTATTTTAATCTCATCTACCGGTTTGTCATAGAAGGCTTCATCTAGAAACCTGAAACTGGACAAAGAAATGTTTTGAATCAGTTTTCTGTAAGAATGTGTATACTGTGGTGTGTAATGTTGTAGGTAGGGGTGTAACGGTACACAAACATGACGGTTGAGGACATACCTTGGTTTTGACATCACAGTTTGGTATGGTCGGTTCTTAAACAATGGTTTACTGAACAAATTGCTTTTTCTTTAAATAAATTCAATTACAATCAAAATTTTCTTTGGGATAAAAAATCTACCTCAGATTCTGCTCTAAACTATAGATAGCCCTTTTACATTACTATAAGGTTACAATTAACAACAGAGCCCAAAATTCAATTACTATTTACTTTTAACTATAATAATTAACACTCAAATAAAAAATGTGTATGCAAACATGTAAATTGCACATGAAATTGAACTTCTAAATTATACAATTTCTATTTGTTGTTGAAATATAATCATTTACACAGTGGCTGTCATAACTTATAAAATATTTATTTAAACTTACATTAAATAATCAAGACATCACTAACAGGTAAAATAAAATATAATAAAGTATATAGTCTAATATTTCTCAAAATGCTCTTCCCTAGACTTCATTTCTCTAGCAAATAACGACGAGCTGTGGACGCTGATGACTTGCCTGAGGTAAATGAACTGCTACGTGACATTTTGTTTACAAGCTGATTTATTGACATCTTTCCGGAATTCAAACACTGATTGAGCGATTACATGAGATGTTCATTCATGTTTATTTCACATTAAAACTAGTAGTAAAGAGGAAGAGATGATCGCGGAGCACCAAAACGGCATTTATTGTCTGAATTTCCTGAAAAATGGAATGATTTGTTCGGTATTTGTTCGGATGTTGAAGTTCTCTGTGGTTGGTTTTTGTGGGAACAAGGTCTTCAAGGTGAATATTGAGGTTTGTCGTCACTTGCTCCTGTAGTTGTTTGGACACAGTCCTTCTTAGTGCTTGATGGTCATTCACTTTTAGGTTTTGCCCGCTATTCTTCTTCACTGACGAAGTCTTGCCATGCTTTGCATATGCAGTCATAATCGTAAAGACTGTTGTTCTTAAAACAGCAGGTTTAAGGTTACATACGCTCCTGCTAAACGGGCTCCCTTCACATTTCCTCGAAATCCCTTCACAAGTGAGACTCTTGTTACTAGCAGGTGTCGACAGTTTTCTATCTCTGCTGACTACTTGTGATCCGATCATCTGAGATGTTAATTCTAGTGCCATAGTAAAGTGCAGACAAGCACCACATAGTCAACAGGTGATGACAGCGTTAATGACACATAGGTAGGTTAGTGCATAGCTTTACTAAGCCGCAGACTGAGTGTTTATAGTATGAAGTAGTCTGTGTGTAACTCATAGCTGCAGGCATCTCAAATACTCACACCACAAATAGTGCCGTATGTGATGATACTTTAAACATTTGTTGGTGGTATGGTGTATTTTTAAATGTGGTGAGATTAGTATATTTGGAGAGTAACAGTTGTCTGTCTGTCTGTCTGTTTCTCATGCTCTCTCTGAAAGTCTGTAGGTGTGTCTGTAATAGTTGAAATCACAGCAGTAGTTGAAGTGCATGGGAGTTTAATCTCTGAACCCCTCTGCCCTTGATTCCCTTTGTTTTAATTCTCTGAACTAGCATGCTTTATGCATTTTTTTTTACATTTTCGACATGACAATAAAGCAATAATGCAATTGGAGCAGTTTTAATAAATAAAATAAAATAGCAATAGTGTCAAAAATAATATAAATATGGGTGGATATGGGTAATAATTTGTACAGTAGGCAGTGTAAAATTAAAGTTCACTGAAGAACTGTGCTTCATTTTCTGCTGTTTTGTGTTCAGTTGAGCATGCACAGCTTTTAAAGAATGCTGTAAAAAATTTATCGTGAGCACAGATTAATACATTCGGCGTGTGCACACTACCTAGTGGACCTTTGTGTTTGAGAACTCAAATCAGTGCTGATGAAAATTACTTTGGGCACAACTTTCAAATTTAAGGCCTGTTCACACCACCATGATGTTCGGTCCAGTTTTTGAAAGTGATTTGCCTATGCAGACCAATGTGATAACACAGCAAACAGGCTGAATGAAAATGCAAATTCACGCTTTGACAGTAGGTGGCATGCATGGAAAAGCAGAAATGCTGTGGTACACAAGGGCTGTATCTGAAATCGCCCCCTATACCCTCATCCACTATTCCCTACATTAGGCCACTAATATAGTTCACTTGAAGGAGTGAATGAAAACGAGTGAGTGAATTCAGACACTGAGTGCACCGGAAGGACTGCCGCTTTTGCATAGTTTGTGCTTGCTGTTTAATAATCATTTAAAACTGGCAGCTCCAGTAGTAAAGGTGCGTTCACGGCATATCGTAATTACCGCAATTACGAGATACTCCTCATAGAACTCGTAATTACAACTTGTGAACTGGGAGTTTTCTGAGAGCTACGGCTTGTACCACGTGACCACTGCACCTCACGCGGAAGCAGAGAAAAATGGCGGCGCTTCCAGTAGTTACATGTAATTAAGCAGTTATTTGAATGAATGAATGAATGAATGAATGATGCATTTATATAGCACTTTTTTATTGTGTATTGCTGTACACCCAAAGCGCTTTACAATCATGTGGGGGGGGTCTCTCCTCAACCACCACCAGTGTGCAGCATCCACCTGGATGATATTATTTCATAATATTTATGTTTTAAAATTTGTGTAATTGACTTTTGCCAATGTAGATGTCTTCATACAAAAGTAATGTGAACCTAAAACGAAAGACATGCAGCACAGAGTTCGATATAAAGGCTATCCATGCAATAACCAAAAGAAGTAATTATAAAGTGTAATAATAGCGCATCGTTATTACTACACTTACCGTCTTCCGGCATTTTGGAGAGTACCACGACGCACGCGTGCGTAATCAGTGTTGTTTACGTTCGGTATGCGTGCGTTTTCTCCTGAACATAAACAACGCTGATTACGTTGATTACGTTCTAGCGCGCGCATGCATCGTGGTACTCCCCTAAATGCCGGAAGACGGTAAGTCAGGGAGAAGAATTGTTGAATAAATTGTTATTTTTGTTTTCTTTGCGCACAAAAAGTATTCTCGTAACTGATGTCACATGAACAGTATACCGACGTCCTTGCTATGTTTCTGGGTCTGGGAACATTGCAGCTACGTTGCTGTCTATGGGAGGGTCAGAGAGCACTCAGATTTCATTAAAAATATCTTAATTTGTGTTCCGAAGATGAACGAAGGTCTTGCGGGTTTGAAACGACATGAAAAGGAGTAATTAATGCCAGAATTTTCATTTTGGGGTGAACTAACCCTTTAATTCCAAATTAAATTCCATTTCACACACATCAGCATTACATATAACATTACATTACATTTAGTCATTTAGCAGACACTTTTATCCAAAACGACTTACAAATGAGGACAATGGAAGCAATCAAAATCAACAAAAGAGCAATGATATACAAGTGCTAAGACAAGTCTCAGTTAGCTTAACGCAGCACACATAGCAAGGTTTTTTTTAGATTATATAATAAATAAAAAGAAAACGGATAGAATAGAAAAAGAATAGAGCAAGCTAGTGTTAGAGGCCTTTTTTGCTTTTGTTAATTGTATAATAAATGAAAAGAAAACAAATAGATAGAATACAAAAAGATTAGAGAAGCTAGTGTTAGTTTTTTTTTTTTTTAAAGAAAACAAGCAGTTAGTAAATGAATAGAGCGCAAACAGATAGAATAGAATTGGAATAGAGAGTGCTAGAGTTAGAGGGTCAAATAAAGATGGAAGAGATGTGTTTTTAGCCGATTCTTGAAGATGGCTGAGGACTCAGCTGCTCGGACTGAGTTGGGCAGGTCATTCATGTGTGGTATAGCTGAAATTGTCTGTTTTTTTTTTCAGTTTATTGAGGATATCCGGCTGGCATTTGCAATGCATTTTCTATAAAGCTGCTGTATTTTGAAATGAGCTATACAAAATAAATGTGGGGAAAAAAAAGTGTTTATGAAATACGAGAGTGCAGAGACAAGAGAGAAATGGTTTCGAAACGAATTTGTTCTATGCTATTTACTGTCACTTAGACTCCAAAACTCCAAATTGTAGTTTTATATAACACGATTCTCATTGGGGTTTTTGTCACAGTGCAATAGAAAAAAGATTAGTTTAAAAAAACAAACAAACATTGCAATGGCATGCAAATGCTTGTCATTCTAAACAGATGCATTAACAGACGTCTATTCAAATTAAAATGTTCATTGCACCGAATTTTCACACCAAACATTCTTCTTGTTGTGAAGAAGCCTTACATTTCTATGGTATTTTGCTCTCTAGAAATGGCTTGGATCCCTAAACCTATATGGAAATAAGTCTTTTTTGCACATCTTAATGTCCTCCAGTTGAAAACTGTTAAGTTGTACAGCAAAAACTGAGATGATGAAAAATAATAATAATGATAATAATAATGATAATAATAATAATAATAATAATAAAATGCATTCAACAATTTTAACAAAAATGAGTAAATTAAATAAGTAACATTAATTCAAGTAACTAATGTTGATAAAATAGGACTTAAAGTGCTAATGAACAAGTTTCTGAGTGTTTCTCTTTGTCTTGGCGAGTAAGGATATTTCCTTCATCCTCCTCACACACGTCTTGTTGTTATATTTAGCAACACAAGGTGTCTTTGAATGTGCATTTGTGTGCTGTCGTGTCCTGGACGGGGCGTTGTAGCATTAGTGTGTGTCACGTGTGATCATGAAGTGCACCTGCCGTGCGCTCCACTCACTCCAAGAAGTTCAGCAGCCTCTCCTCAAAGCTACACAAAAGTCTGAACAAACACACAGGTGTGGCGCTAGCGTGGGAATACTCGTGTTTCTGTGACACACATCAGCCGACACCTGAGGAATACAACTTGCTCGCGCTCTGAAAAAATGTTTTGAAGAAAACTGGCTCACTGTACATTACGTAGGGCGCTTCTTCTTTGAGTTGTTTCCTTCTGTGCACAGAGAGACCAAGCGATCTGTATAAGATCAGTTTTTTTGTAACCAAGTCACAACCCTAGGATTAGGATAGAGAAGTGGAGTTTGTCTGATGGCACTGCAGAAATGGGTCGTCTAAATATTCATGGTTAGAGAGTCAAGATAATACACTTGTTTCATTTCCTTGTTGAAATCAGTTTCCAGCTGCTTCTCTGAAGGCAGTGAACTGAGCAGCTTTAGAAATGCATCATGCTATAATAAGTGTGACCATGCAAAATGCATGCACATATTTAAAATGATACATCATCAGTAGCAGTTCACTTCTGCAGTTTTAGATGGATTGTGTTCATAGCAACAGGGATCAAACCAGAGATCACATAGGGCCCTAGGATGTTTACGATGAGGAAAACATGGAATGGAATTCCACGTTATACAGAAAATGTAACAGAATTTGTAAAACTGGGATGAATAAATGAAAGAATCACTATACGGACTGTCTGTGAATATTATACTGCAATGTCATTTTTTTTTGTCTGTGTTTTAATTTGAACAGTAAACCTCTATTGTGTGTGGCACTTTTTCTTGCGCAAAAAAAAAAAATTGTTACATTTTAAAATAAATTTCAAATTAATCAAATTGTCACATTTTTTGCATTTATTGAAAATATACCATTAAATCATAAAACACAGAATACAGAAGAATTAAAACAGACAAAAGATATTTAAAAAAATAAATAAATAAATAAAATAAAATGCATTTCACAAGACAATTTTATTTTATTTTATAAAAATACATTTTTATAATTAAAATTTTAATACATTGTTAAATTGTTAAACAAGGAATTTGGGGTTAAAATAAAACAGATTTTATAGGGCACTAAAAATATTAGCTATTTTTTCTTTTATACTGCAGGGTTGATTTGGTCTCCAGTGTGTGTAAGATCTTTCTGACACATTCATCTGAAATTGATGTGCTATTCTCATGTTGTTTCTTTGAGGAACTGTATCTCTTCACAATAATACAGTGGCCATGACGTATTTAAACTCTTCAGTCTCACTGAATGTACAGTCTATGCTCTAGATACATAATATGAGTGTGTCATCTGCCCTCAAATGCTGCAGGGTCTTTTTTCTTCAGTATCTTCACGTTTCTTCATAATCTTTGCTCTATCTTTGAATCAGCTGTTATTTTGGTGATTTTTTTAGTAAATGTATGAGTCAGTTCTCCAAGTTCACACAGGTGTTCTAGCACAGGAACCACAGGTGTAGTTCATCATCACGATCAACTAACATTTTACAAACACAAAGTGTCTCAAATTTGCCTTAATTTTGACCATTATTATTTAGCATCTTGAGAAACATTTGAATTTTTTTTCCCAAATAAACCTTGTTTGATATTTTGTTAAATACAGTGACTTTAATGCATTCAAATACTTTCTGGAACTACAGCGAGTTAAAAAATACTGACCAGGTGGAGTGTATAGCCCACAGCAAATTAATAATAAGAGAAAAGAAAAAAAAAAGCGAAACTTTATTCATTACGTGGATTTGGTCAACCTTGGGTTGCTTTTAAATGTGCTTCCTGAATGAATGAATGAATGAATGAATGAATGGCTAATAAGTGCTGCATGGGTCTGGTTCAGTGCTGCTTTTCTTTGTCACATTCATGACATGTGCTGACAATCAGTCAAATGTTAAACAGCAGCAAACGGGGTGTTTAAATTGGTCAGAAAGAATGTAGCATATATGAATTGCCTGTTGTCACTAATTGCTAAATCAGCTCCGTTATGACGGGTGGAATTCAATCAGAATTGTGTGTTGTAAATTCACAGGAGTGTGTGCGGTGGTGTTGAGGTGAAGATGTAGAAGTGCACTGCTTATGTTAATTACTGTACTGCTAATTGACACTTTCCTTGAGTGGTGTACAAATTAATGTCACACTGAAAACAAAATGGACAATCATTATTTTTATGGAATAATTAATTAGATAGCATTTATTGCACAAAAATTATGATTGATTTGTTCAAGCATGCCATGTAAAAAATGTTTTTTTTCAAATTCCAATTAAGTGTTTATTTAGATTGTTCTATGGTTGGCTCACTGTTTCAATAACAAACACCATTCAATTAGAATTTTTTATTTTTTTTTATACTATGCATTTTTTCTTCTTTGTGGTCATGTGTGTTAATGTGACTCTTACTGTTTGTATTCACGTATGTGTGCAGCCTGTAGGGTTTGTTGGCTAATATACAGTATATGCATACAGTATGTGTGTGTTCCCTCCTCTCACGCAAGCGTGTTAGTATGTCCTGAGCAGGAGTTGAGTTAGCTTTACTTCACCCAGCTTGTATGTGTAAGAAATGTTTTTTTTAGATTAAAGAAGTTGAACAGTAATTATTAACTTTGAAGAGAGAAATGGAGACATAACAGGGAAAGACTGGTGTGGTGTTCCAAAAAAAAAAAGAGGGTTCTAAAACTCCAGACAGGTATCAAGTAATGCATCAAAAAGCACTTTTATGCAATTTTTATGATGATCCCTATAGTCTTCTGTAGTCACTTTGTGTGAGGAAAGTGTTTAGGGCCCTATGATTTCTGTGATTCTGAAAACGCAGATGGATTTCAATTAATATGACATGCTTAATAATGATTGATAAAAGTAATTTAACCATTAAATCAGAGTCTAGGAAAAAAATAATAATAATAAAATGGAATCTAGAAAGATTTAAAAGGAAAAAAAAAAAACGTATTTAATAGGGCCCTATTCGTCCACATTTGTTAATAACTGAAAATCAACTTCCATAGTCCTCAAATCTTATACATGCTTCTGCACATTTTCTTAAATACTGTAATTTTGTGTATACAGTATGTGTATATTTATCAGGACCTTTATGTGCATGGTTCGTAGGCGAGTCAGCGGCAGCGCGTGAAGCCAGCAGAGAAAAAGGTACTCCTCTCAGAAAACGTACAAAAAAGATCATTTTAGATGTTTAATTACTATTTGGAGCTTTGGGATTACTAGACGAGGGCTTAATGATCTCATTTTTGTGAAAACCTGAAATTCGATCAAAATCGTCATTTTTCACTTTTTTTTGTTGTGGTCTGTAGCTCAAAATTAGCCTGTGCGCATTCACACTTATTTTGTCAGCACAGGTCACATATATTTTGAATTCAAAACGGTAAGATTTGAGAGTAGTTTGCATCACAGGGTATTACTGCCGATCGTTTAACATTTCTATGGTAATGCACTTGTCAAATATTAAATGTTTAGCTACTTCTTACATTGCCCTCTTTCACTCTTAAAACTGAAGCATTGTGATTAAAGGGTTAGTTCACCCAAAAATGAAAATTAGGCTGTGTATCACTCACCTCCGAGGCATCCTAGGTGTATATGACTTTCTTCTTTCAGACGAATCCAGTTGGAGTTATATTAAAAATTGTCTTTGATCTTTCAAGCTGTTTAATGGCACTCAGCGGGTGTTGCAGTGCTTCAGTCCAAAAGAAGTGAAATAAAAAGCGCCCATCCATAAAAAAAAAAAATAATAATAATAATCACTTTAAAGTAGCTTGCGCCAACAGTCCTACTCGGAAGCAACTCTGGGCGGATTTACAAATCCTCGTTTTGTACTTCTAATTAGTGACCGTTGTTTTGTTTTGATCTCTCCGCTGCGTTTCCGCGTGCGTCACTTCTGAGCGGCGCATGCGCAACGCCGACGTCTTAAGTCATCCGCCCGGAGCTGCTTCTGTTTACAACAGTGAGTACAAGCTAGATTAAAGTGATTATTACATTTTAAATATGGTTATTTTTCTTACAAAAATGCATCGATTCGCTACAG
>NW_015549571.1:1273144-1276287 GCF_001515605.1 Sinocyclocheilus anshuiensis
TCTTTTGGACTGAAGCACTGCAACACCCGCTGACTGCAATGATAGAGCTTGGAATAGCCAGGACAATTTTTAATATAACTCCGACTGGATTCGTCTGAAAGAAGAAAGTCATATACACCTAGGATGCCTCGGGGGTGAGTAAAACACAGCCTAATTTTCATTTTTGGGTGAACTAACCCTTTAAGTTCATGCTCGGCTTCAGTGAACAGTAAATCCCACCTTCTTTCATTTGATTGTGCAACTCAATCATTTTGACGTTGAGCACAGTAGCAGACCATGTTTAAAAATGTACGTTTAAAGCTTTTTGTCATCAGTGTGTAATGAAGAGCAGCAAAACAGCATTAAGATTAAATATTTGGTGTTTATGGTGGTGTACGTACGGCCTGATTATTTTTTAAGTTCAGATCCGATTGCAATGGTTAGCAGCTCATTGGAGAGGAAGATTATCAGTAAATAATAACATTACATTTTTGTTTGTTTCTCACACAAATCTATCACATGAGGTGTATTGGATTTAGAACACAAGTCATATGTGGACTGCTTTTATCATACTTTCATAAAACCTGTGAAACTTCTTCTGTGGGACGTCAAAGTTTTGGAACAATATTAGGTTGAGTAAACCATGAGCATTTTATTCCCATAATGCACTTGCTCTCAGGATGAGGATGGGAGAGGAAGTCAGAAGTCAGACAGGAAGCTGTTTGAATGTTGTTGTGTAACTGAGGCAGGTGTGAACAGCGCAGCACAGATTCTCTCTCACTCTCAGAGAGCAGAGCGCTCGGGTTTCAGCAAAGAAAAGGAACATTGTTTGACTCGCTGGCGTCGTCCATGGCAACAGGAGAGATGGAAGAGGCACAGAAAGAAAGAGAAAGGAGAAAAAGAGGCCAAGTGTAACCACAGAGCAGTGTGAGGTCAGTGCAGGCCTTCCGTTCATCACACGCTCACAAATACTCAAATATTTTCAACAGTTAATTAGCACGCAGTCATTGCACTTTCTCTGTCTCGCTCTCTTGTTATTTTTCTAGATGGATTTTCAGTGTGTTCACAGGTTCAGTCATGGTGGGTGTAAGTTCACATGCTAAAAGTCATTTTTATAACCAGTATTTTGTCTTGCTTTTCCAATAAAAAAAAAAATCCTAAAACAAAATAATGTTACAGTGTAATTATACATTAAATGCTGATTACGTACTTAATGTATAAGTACATATTAAGTACTGAGTAATATTAATTAACTACATGTACTTACTAGACGGTTTGGCTTAGGGTTACATGCATGTAATTATGCATAATTAATTGTTATTGTAATAGTAAGTACATGTAACATACGTAACAAGGACACCTTAAAATAAAGTGTTACCCAAAATACATTAACTCGAGAAGCAAAACTGGATAAAATAATAATAAGACTTGTTTGCAGAGAATATCTTTTTTTCTTCTTCTTCATTGGAAAATTGATTTTTAGGCTTAAATTTATGCTTGAAAAAAATATAAACTTCAAGGTGGATTCTCTAAAAAACATATCTTTAGAAGCTTCTCAAGTAAATTTGATCTTCTTGTAATGATGTTAAATCAAGATATAAATATTGATATAGGGTTTTTTTTAGGCCCAGCAGACACAGAGTCAGTGGGTGAACTGCATTGAGAGGTTTCTGTTCAATTGCTTCCATGAAGATTCATGCTGGGCTTTTCTATAAAATGTGCCGCCCAGCCGACATAGACTGTTGTTTAGATTAAATCCTGTGAGGAGTGTGGAGGAATGTGAGTGTGCTGAATCTACAGCAGTCTGAATTGAATGGAGTAAGTTAAATGACCAACAAGTCTTTCTCTTGCATTGTCAAACAGACAGAGCGATTACTTTTGTTTTCAGTTCGCAAAACAGTGACTCTAATAAGCTGGTTCTTTTGTACTGTCCATTTCAAACTCAGTTTTTTTATTATTATGATGTTAAAACCTCTAATTAAACCTTTTTTTAATCTAAAATTGTCCTTTTTAAACAAACAAAAAAAAGTGTAATTGTCTTTGTAAGTCTTAAAATATCTCTGTTTCATTCAAACATGCAGAGACTCTGCATTAAAATTTGGTACATGGTTTTGTTTAGCTTGTAGTTAAGGGCAATTATTATTGGTTAGGAAAGTTAGTCCCTGTGGTTGAGAGAGAGACGACTGTGTGTGTAGACAGAGAGACGTCTAGTCGTGTGGATTGGGGATTATGTTCAAGTTCGGGAAGCTGAACCATTTTTTTTTCCCAGTTTTTGGACTACATCAATTTATACTCCACCATCTTCACGCTAACCCTGAAACACACACACACACGCACGCACTGTTTTTAAAGATGCCATATTTAACACTTTTATTCCCTTTTATGTGACTAACTAATTTAAATAAATAAAGATACAGCTTCCTTTGTTTTTGACTCATGCAACCACGTAGTTCTGATTAATAAGAACACCAAACTTTTGCTTTAAATATATTTAAATTTTGAATACCATCTCAAAACCTCCATCCTAACTAATATAGAGTTAAACATTATTAAAGACAAGTAACTGTCGGTAATACAATGAGAACAAACAAACATGTTACAAGCAATAGATCAAATATACAAATGAAATAAACAGTGGTTTATGTTTTTCAGGCAGGTCTAACTAGGGATGCACCGAAATGAAAATTATTGGCGGAAGCCGAAGCCGAACAAAATGAAACACTGGGCCGAATACCGAACACGCAAAAATTCTAGAAAAAACACATTATGTAAAGATTAGAAATTGATTTGCATTTCAGTGAGTGAAATAAGTTTTTGATCCCCTACCAACCAGCAATAATTCTGGCTCCCACAGGTTGGTCATGTGCCCATGTGGAACACAGGTTAGTCCTGTCACTTTAAGAAGTTACTCCTAATATCAGCTCGTCCGCAAATGGACGGAGCCATGTACTGTAAAATCTTGGACGAGAACCTCAGCCAGAACACTGAAGATGGGTCATGGATGGGTCTTCCAGCATGACAATGACCCGAAACTTACCGCCAAGGCAACAAAGGATGTTTTTTCCCCGTATTTTGACAATTTTTTTCACCATTGCAAAAAATAATAAATACCCAAATGTTGCTTTTTACTGTTTTGTCTTGCTTTTCAAAGAAAAAAATCAAGT
>NW_015549571.1:1276489-1277014 GCF_001515605.1 Sinocyclocheilus anshuiensis
TGGACGGGGCCATGTACTGTAAAATCTTTGAGGAGAACCTCCTTCCCTCAGCCAGAACACTGAAGATGGGTCATGAATAAGGATGACAATGACCCGAAACATACCGCCAAAGCAACAAAGGTACCAAGTCATGTTTTGCTTGGGGATCAAATACTTATTTCACTCACTGAAATGCAAATCAATTTCTAACCTTTATATAATGTGTTTTTTTCTGGATTTTTTGGTTGGTATTCTGTCTCTATACGTTAAAATAAACCTACCATAAAAATTACAGTCCCTTCATTTCTTTGTAAGTTTGCCCACTTATTTGTACAGCAAAAAATACATGCCTGATTCAAGAAGGGGGTCTCAAAAATTACCTATATATATAGGTAATTTTTGAGACCCCCTTCTTGAATCAGGCATGTATTTTTTGCTGTACAAATAAGTGGGCAAACTTACAAAGAAATGAAGGGACTGTAATTTTTATGGTAGGTTTATTTTAACGTATAGAGACAGAATACCAACCAAAAAATCCAGCAAAAA
>NW_015549571.1:1277827-1285091 GCF_001515605.1 Sinocyclocheilus anshuiensis
ACCTATATATATAGATAATTTTTGACACCACCTTCTTGAATCAGGTATGTATTTTTTACTGTAAAAATAAATGCAGCCTTGCTGAGCAGAAGAGAATTCTTTTAAAACATTAGAAAATATTTCAGATCCCACAGATACAAATCTATTACTGATTTGAACACTGTGTGAATGTTATAATAAATGTATTAATATAGCTGTTGTAATTATTATTGTCATTATTATTGTCTTACTTTTTTATTTTATTTTACAGAACAAAAGTAAAATTACAACACTAACATTTATGAATGTTGATGGAGCGTTTATTTTGGCGGAAACCCCCAGGAAGATCTCAGTGCATCTGTTTGTTGACAACAGCAGATTTATAAATGATTCTCATTAAGATATTTGGAAGATGCTTGTTGCACGTATCACATTGTCACATCCATGCCTTGTAAAAATTCATAAAAATTACTGAGCAACTGACGAGAAACATTTATAAATGATTCTCATTAAGAATTTGGGAAGAAGCTTGTTGCACGTATCACATTGTCACATCCATGCCTTGTAAAAATTCATAAAAATTACTGAGCAACTGACGAGTAACACTGTTTCAGCGCAGATTTTCCTCGCGCTTTGGAGTTTGAACCCTGGCACTGTGAGCTTGTGCAGCGCTGTTTGAATGCATGCAGTTCATGCGTGTAAAACATAACGTTCGGCAGTTTTTAATTTAATTGTTTAAAGCCATTTCACGATTTCAATCATCATACAGTAACCAGCATGTCTTCTCTTCTCATCGGAGACATGCGATGCAGATGCAGCACTAAACAGTCTCTCGCTGTCGGTGTTGTAAAGATTTTTGCATCTTTATCTGACAGTTTTAAATGCTTCCACACTGCCGACATGTTTGCTGCATTAGCGCACCCCTCTATTTGATCACGTCACGTCCTTGTTCGGTACAATTTGTTCGGTCCTTAGTCTTTTCGCTTATTCGGCTGAACACCGAAAGAGCTTTTTTTTTAACCGAATAATTTCGGTTGCCAAACATTCGGTGCATCTCAGAAGTATTCAGGTGAGACACATTACAGAAATTGAATAAAGAAATCAAATCTAAAATAACATGCATAGTCATCAGTTGCATAAATTAAATATCGATTCATCTTTATTAAATAATATCAAAGGTATTTTTTTCACATCTTTTTGTGTTCACACAACAAGTCATAACCAACTGTGTTTAAAAGTATACTCAGCAAGATGGCCGGTTTGAAGTCATTTTGTGTATGTGTTCATTTCAAGTGCAAGATGAAATGAAAGATAACTAAATTCAGCATTTGCACCCTCTCTGAAAGGCGGATTCAAGTGTGTACAAACAGAAAACCATCTCAGACAGTGAGCGAATGTGCTTGATTAGTTAAAAATCGCTTGAATGTTTAAAGTTGCAAGACTTAAAGGGTTAGTTCACCCAAAAATGAAAATTCTGCCATTAGTTACTCACCCTCGTGTCGTTCCAAACCTGTAAGACCTTCGTTCATCTTCGAAACACAAATTACGATATTTTTGATGCATCCCGTGAGCTCTCTGACCCTCCCATAGGGTCAGATATAGAACAGCATACGCTGTTTACGTTCAGTGGATTTTCTTCAAAATGGCGCTAGGGTGACGCGGAGGAGACGAATTGTTGAATAAAGTGTTTTTTTTTTTTTTGGCGCACAAAAAGTATTCTCGCCGCTTCGTAATATTACGGTTGAACCCCTGATGTCACATGGGCTATTTTACCGATGTCCTCACTACGTTTCTGAGCCTTGATCGTGGTAGTATCCTTGCTGTCTATGGGAGGGTCAGAGAGCTCTCGGGATGCATCAAAAATATCTTAATTTGTGTTGTGAAGATGAACGAAGGTCTTGTGGGTTTGGAACGACAAGAGGGTGAGTAATTAATGACAGAATTTTAATTTTTGGGTGAACTATCCCTTTAAGAACTTGTGTGAATGATAAACTTTCAAAGTTGGGCCTGTTACAATCCTTACCATCTTTCACACTGGCCCTGGGCCAGCTCTTAGTGTGGAGTCCTGTGTTAGTCAAGATTTTTTACACCTGAAGAGGTTGTAATTTAATACACAGACATGTTTTGCTGCTGTACCTTAAGGCATCTATGCAATTTAGCTCTGCTAGGACTGGTTAAGTCTTACTAACCAAAATAGACTAAATTGTTTTTCATCAGGACTCACCTATTAACAGATACATGAATTATATGTAAATGTGGGTGGTCATAAGATAATGTATCATGGTTGTGGCATCTTTATCATAACGATTCCTGTGTGTGTGTGTGTGTGAGAGAGAGAGAGAGAGAGAGAGAGAGAGCTGGCAATGATTTGAGCTTTGTTCATTCAAACTTTGGAGCCCAGTCTGTGTGTCTCTCCACAAAATAATACTATTTAGGCTTTAACTCTGTCTACAGTTGGATTCATTTTATATTGAGTTTCCCTCAAATTTCTACTCTCAGACCGATAAAATATAATTAGTGGAGCCCAGTGAGATCATTTTACTCCAACCCAATGTTTTATTGTTCCTCTCACAGTGCTCAGGCTTAATCCTCTTTCATTCACTCGATCCTATTTCACACACACACATTTAACTCTTTTCATTAATCGAGAAAATATTTGATAGACTATTTAAAGGGATACTTCAGCCAAAAAAGTACCGTATGGTTTTGGAATGACATTAGGGTGAGTAAATGATAACAGTTATAATTGTGGGATGAAGAAAACTTGGAATTTTATACAAGTATAATTTAATTGGAAAAAATGAAAATTTGATAATTGACCATAATCTGCAAAAATAAAATGTTCTTTTATTTATTTTTTGTCAGAATTTTTGTGTTTGTGGCTGAAAAAAATTATTCAATGATCTCATAAAATTACGAGTACCGCACAAGTTTTCTTTCCATATCCTCTCACTATCTCAGCTGTGGCTTAGTTCACTGAGGTTTATGTTATGTTTATGAGTTTTATATATGTTGTATGCATTTTTCAAATGTATTTTATGATTGTTGCTTGTGCTTCATTAGACTGTTTCTGCATCAATTCATCATATATATTCACTGTACGTCTATTTTGTAAAACTTCACTGACTATAAAGAAAGGATAAATGATTGTGTGTGTGTGCAGTAAGTGATTTTCTCTGCAGTAGATAAGAGCTGCTTTCACTGGGCTGATACTGTAGCCTTTCTTTGGCAGGACTGTAGAGAAGCTGATTACAGCTTTGATGTTTTGGTTTCATTGATACGCCCAGTGTTCTTGCAATAACCGAAATGCTGACCAGTGATCTAGGAAGGGGTCTCATCTTAATAAAACACATAATAAGCACTCTGAAAGATGATGAAAATTAATGAATAGTTACTGTGCCATCAGCTGTAATTGGCAGTTGTTTCTGGGGCTTCAGGGGTACAGCACGTTCTCTAATGAAGAGTACGACCGGAGGAACGATGATGTGGATCCTGTGGCGGCGTCGGCCGAGTACGAGCTGGAGAAACGGGTGGAGAAGATGGACGTGTTTCCCGTGGAGATCGAGAAAGGTGAGGCGGTGTCTTTCAAAAATACTCCAGCTCTCTCTGAGATTGAGTGATTAAAAATCAGTCATACTTAAACACCATGTTCTGCACCTCTTTCTTTCATGACATCTCAAAACTTTCATGCTCACTTTTCCTATATATGTTGTATGCATTTTTCAAATGTATTTTATGATTGTTGCTTGTGCTTCATTAGACTGTTTCTGCATCAATTCATCATATATATTCACTGTACGTCTATTTTGTAAAACTTCACTGACTATAAAGAAAGGATAAATGATTGTGTGTGTGTGCAGTAAGTGATTTTCTCTGCAGTAGATAAGAGCTGCTTTCACTGGGCTGATACTGTAGCCTTTCTTTGGCAGGACTGTAGAGAAGCTGATTACAGCTTTGATGTTTTGGTTTCATTGATACGCCCAGTGTTCTTGCAATAACCGAAATGCTGACCAGTGATCTAGGAAGGGGTCTCATCTTAATAAAACACATAATAAGCACTCTGAAAGATTAATTATGAAAAATTAATGAATAGTTACTGTGCCATCAGCTGTAATTGGCAGTTGTTTCTGGGGCTTCAGGTGTACAGCACGTTCTCTAATGAAGAGTACGACCGGAGGAACGATGATGTGGATCCTGTGGCGGCGTCGGCCGAGTACGAGCTGGAGAAACGGGTGGAGAAGATGGACGTGTTTCCCGTGGAGATCGAGAAAGGTGAGGCGGTGTCTTTCAAAAATACTCCAGCTCTCTCTGAGATTGAGTGATTAAAAATCAGTCATACTTAAACACCATGTTCTGCACCTCTTTCTTTCATGACATCTCAAAACTTTCATGCTCACTTTTCCATCTCACTGACCCTTAGAATTAAACGGATTGTTTTTGCTACTGTACCTTTAAAGGTGTGGTCACATTAGCAAAATTTTGTGGGCAAAATTAGGTCCACTGTCAATAGTGTAGAGAAGTATGAAGCACAGGTCAAACGGAAATCACTTTCAGACCAAGTTTTTTTTATTGATCAATGTGGCAAATTCACGTGAACAACTTAAACATGAGAGAAATCCGCAGAGGGAAGTTTTTCGGCCTCACACGAAAACTCGCAGTTGTTAAGATTTCTATTGGAATCACTGGATTTCGCCATGAAATATGGCAGAGCAATGGTAAACGTGACTGCACCTCTGTATGTAATGTCTGTACGTAAATGATCTCCATTATGATTGGCTAGCCTCTTTGCATGTGAACACTGTACGGGTATTAATATGTAAATGTTGGCAGTCATATGTTAATGATAAATGGCCTGTTTGAACTGGGGAGAAGCTGTACATGTCTGCGTCAGTTATTGCACAACAATTCCAAAGTCAATGAAAAAGAAAAAATTATGAAGGCAAACTTACCTTTTTGCTCTGTGTAGGTGATAAAGGGCTGGGGATCAGTATTATAGGGATGGGTGTTGGGGCAGATCAGGGTCTGGAGAAACTGGGCATCTTCGTCAAGACCATCACGCAGAACGGAGCTGCAGAGAGAGATGGCAGGTGAGATCTTTAGATTAAACATTTGGACCGGCAGAATAGAATTTCTTAGAACAAGCAGAGATTCACTGTGGATCCATTAGATGAAAAAACAGATCTTGATTGCTTGGAAAAGTAAGACCACACATCTCCTCAACTGGCTCTCTGATACTATGTGCTTGTAATATTGTCCTTATCAGTCCTTTTTCTGGAGAGAAGCATAATTTTATTCAGCAAGGTCATATATAACAGTTAAGACTTTTACGCTGTTACAAAACAACTCCGTATCAAAAATTGCTGTTCTTTTGTTATTTATTAAAAATGTATCATGGTTTCCACAACAATATTAAGCAGCACAACATTGATAATAATCAGAAATGTTTCTTGAGCAGCAAATCAGCATATTAGAAATGATCCTTCAGAAATCAGTGTCACTGAAGACTGAAGTAATGATGCTGAAAATTCAGCTTTGATAACAGGACGAAGTTACATTTTAAAGGGGCATATGATGTTGCTAAAAAGAACATTATTTTGTGTATTTGGTGTAATTAAATGTGTTTATGCGGTTTAAGGTTCAAAAAACACATTATTTTCCACATACTGTACATTATTGTTTCTCCTCACAAAAAAATTTCTGCTGCACTTAAGGTTCCTAAGAGCACAGTGGGCACAGTGGCCCTTAAATGGAAGACTTTTGGGACGACCAGAACCCTTCCTAGAGCTGGCCGTCCGGCCAATCCGGCCAAACGGGGGAGAAGAGCCTTGGTGAGAGAGGTAAAGAAGAACCCAAAGATCACTGTGGCTGAGCTCCAGAGAGGTGTCTTTCAAAAATACTCCAGCTCTCTCTGAGATTGAGTGATTAAAAATCAGTCATACTTAAACACCATGTTCTGCACCTCTTTCTTTCATGACATCTCAAAACTTTCATGCTCACTTTTCCATCTCACTGACCCTTAGAATTAAACGGATTGTTTTTGCTACTGTACCTTTAAAGGTGTGGTCACATTAGCAAAATTTTGTGGGCAAAATTAGGTCCACTGTCAATAGTGTAGAGAAGTATGAAGCACAGGTCAAACGGAAATCACTTTCAGACCAAGTTTTTTTTATTGATCAATGTGGCAAATTCACGTGAACAACTTAAACATGAGAGAAATCCGCAGAGGGAAGTTTTTCGGCCTCACACGAAAACTCGCAGTTGTTAAGATTTCTATTGGAATCACTGGATTTCGCCATGAAATATGGCAGAGCAATGGTAAACGTGACTGCACCTCTGTATGTAATGTCTGTACGTAAATGATCTCCATTATGATTGGCTAGCCTCTTTGCATGTGAACACTGTACGGGTATTAATATGTAAATGTTGGCAGTCATATGTTAATGATAAATGGCCTGTTTGAACTGGGGAGAAGCTGTACATGTCTGCGTCAGTTATTGCACAACAATTCCAAAGTCAATGAAAAAGAAAAAATTATGAAGGCAAACTTACCTTTTTGCTCTGTGTAGGTGATAAAGGGCTGGGGATCAGTATTATAGGGATGGGTGTTGGGGCAGATCAGGGTCTGGAGAAACTGGGCATCTTCGTCAAGACCATCACGCAGAACGGAGCTGCAGAGAGAGATGGCAGGTGAGATCTTTAGATTAAACATTTGGACCGGCAGAATAGAATTTCTTAGAACAAGCAGAGATTCACTGTGGATCCATTAGATGAAAAAACAGATCTTGATTGCTTGGAAAAGTAAGACCACACATCTCCTCAACTGGCTCTCTGATACTATGTGCTTGTAATATTGTCCTTATCAGTCCTTTTTCTGGAGAGAAGCATAATTTTATTCAGCAAGGTCATATATAACAGTTAAGACTTTTACGCTGTTACAAAACAACTCCGTATCAAAAATTGCTGTTCTTTTGTTATTTATTAAAAATGTATCATGGTTTCCACAACAATATTAAGCAGCACAACATTGATAATAATCAGAAATGTTTCTTGAGCAGCAAATCAGCATATTAGAAATGATCCTTCAGAAATCAGTGTCACTGAAGACTGAAGTAATGATGCTGAAAATTCAGCTTTGATAACAGGACGAAGTTACATTTTAAAGGGGCATATGATGTTGCTAAAAAGAACATTATTTTGTGTATTTGGTGTAATTAAATGTGTTTATGCGGTTTAAGGTTCAAAAAACACATTATTTTCCACATACTGTACATTATTGTTTCTCCTC
>NW_015549571.1:1285105-1293309 GCF_001515605.1 Sinocyclocheilus anshuiensis
GATTGTAACACTCCAAAGAGAAAGGAAAAATTGAAATCGCATCATATGACCCCTTTAACTTATATTCAAATAAATAAATAAAAATTATAATATCTCACAATCTTACTGATTTTACTGTATTTTTATCAAATAAATGCAGCCTTAGTGAGCATAAGTAACTAATGCCGGGTTCAGACTACTCGATATTTTTGTCGGTCACGATAGTCACTGTGTCAGATTACACGATTTTGACTCCTAAAATCTTGTCATGGTGTGGACAAGAAACATGTCAGACTACACGTTGCTTCCCGACCAATCATCCTGTGCCGTCTTTAACGACGCGTGCGATGTCATCGAGAAGGCGGAACTAGCGACTGACTTCCGAAAACAAGAGTGTAAACATTGCTGAAGCGCTTCCGCTATAGTTCGCCAGCATTTTTCTTTCTTTGTTCTGTCGTGGTAGTCCCTCGATGACACATCGTACAGGCAGGAGTACTGTTGCCACAGCTCCACGAACCTTTCCCCCATCTCATAATTCTTTCATTTAGCCATGTTTGAAACCTGTGTATGAAAGAGCTTCTGTGCTGCTATTGGTCAACGTCACCAATGTGACCAGATGCGGAATCGGTTGTCGTCGACTATGACACACTACACGTGCTGAAACGATGGAATCTTGCGTCCCGACGCCCGTTGTCGTTTACGAATCCCCACGACACCCTACGTCAAGCAAATCGTGGCAAAATCGGGCTAAAATCGTGTAGTCTGAACCGGGCATTAGTGTCAAAAACATTAAAATATCGTAGCGACACCAAACCTTTGAACGGTATATATTCTGGTGAGCCCTGTTTGGGGTGATTTTGCGGCTGCTGCAGTAGTGGTGGGCATGTCTTCATGTGCTGCTTCCTGAGGGCAGCTGGAGCAGGACACACATGTTTGATCTGTCTGGTGGGCTGTTAAACATTCTGTCCAAACCACTGCATTTATGTCACAATACAGAAAACACACTCTTCCTCTTTCCTGTGAATCTCAGCACTCGCTGCCAACTGCCGACTTTGTTTTGAAATGCTTAGTGCTGTTTGGAAAAAGTGACCCAGCTGGGTCTCTGTCATAAACATGTTGTATAGTTTGCGGGTCAGATTAGGTGCGAGAAGTTTTAGCAATCTGTGCCTTGCCCAGATGTATTTCACATGTCACAGTGCAGCATTTAGCAGCACATTTACAATAGTGCGAATTAGATGGAATGAAAGGAGGGTTTCATTACTGTATGTTTTGGAGCTTGTTTGGAGCTCAAAAGCTTGGGTTAAGTTAGATAAAAAAAAAAAAATCAGCATATTAGAATGATTTCTGAAGGAACTAAAGACACTAAAGACTGGAGTAGTGATGCTGAAAATTCAGCTTTGATCACAGGAATAAATTACATTTTAAAACATTCATAATAATAATCAGTAATATTATATTTTCCAATATCGTTATTATTCCAGTCTTTTGGCTAGTAGTACTACAGTAATGCACTGAAACGTGAGCGCATGCCGTGGAACCTCACATTTGCAATTTAGATTATTTCGTGGTGGTGTCACGATACCAGAATTTTGACTTCGATACGATACCTGACTAAAATATCTGGATACTACTACTGAACCGATACTATGACAAAAACATAGAACAACAGGAAAAGTTTTAACTTTGTTATTAATAATAAGAACATAGATGCACGTAACAAACTAAAGGACAAATACAATAAAACAAAGGCACAAATGAAATAAATAGGGCCCTATATCCATTTTATTTCTTCCCAAATTCCATTTTATTTTTTCCAAATTCAAAGTTTTAATTTTTCTGGATTCCGTTTTTTTCTGTTTTAATTTTCTAGACTCTATTTCAATGGTTACATTAAAAAATATTAATCAAAATCATGTCTAATTAATTGAAATCATGAAACTTACACAGTTACACATCAATTTATTAAAAGTTTAAGAAGACATTTTTAAGGCCCTATGAAATATGTTTTATTATTTTTCTCAAAATCAGTTTTATTTTTCTCAAAATTGTAAAATATGTTTTCCATTCATTTTCTGGATTACATTTTAATAGTTTCATTAAATTTTTATAATCAAAAGCATGTTTAATTATTTTATAAAGATTAATTAGCGTTTATAAATAATTAATTTATTATATTTTTCAGAAACACTGTGTATATACAATTTTCTGGTAAATAAATTATGGTAAATATTTTTTTTTCTGGTAAATATTCCTTAAATTTCGTTTAATATTTTTATTAGTAGCACTATCATTAAATTAAGTAATATTTATGTCAAGCTAAACCGGTACTAGTAAAATGTGGAATCGTACCATTTTTAAAAGCAGGGCATCACGATACCTTTTTAGTCCCGGTATATCGTGCAACACTATTATTTTGGAGAGCAGATACCACTTTAAAGACAAATCTATCCACACTTTAGGCAAACATATCTAAAAGACTACTTTTCATAAGACAATACGATCCCATTATGGTCTGTTTTATTAGTAATAAACAATAATGCAAACTGAATATAGCAATGTAATTTTACTTTTAAATGTAACATTTCACAACAGTGGTTTTGAGGTGTTTGTTCTCTGTGTAATTATGTTTACATTGATGGTTGCTTTAAGAGAAATCAGTATTTTTTTGTCATCTTAATATCGTAAGCATCGTCATATTCTGTTCCAGGATCCAGGTGAATGATCAGATTGTGGAGGTGGATGGCATCGGTCTGGTTGGTGTGACGCAACTCTTTGCTGCGTCCGTCCTGAAGAACACGAAGGGAACTGTAAGGTTGGTCCTGCTCTGTCTATTAGTTACATAAACTTCACATCTTCTGTTATGGGTTAGAGGTTTTATGAAAGAACTGAAAAATCTCACATTTAGCGTAGTTTAGTGTGGTCATTAGCTGCTGCATGCCATCACCACAGATGTCATCGCAGAAGTCTGCTTAATTTCTTGAAAAAAATAAAAAAAAATTCTGAAAGTGAGTCCAAAATATTGTTTCTCTGTTGTAATAGATGGGGTGTGGGCTTCACTATTCTCATAGAATTAGAATTTTTATTAAATATTTATAGTTACAGTTCAATTGTGACAACTCAGAATCTTTTTAGCACGTTAATGGATATGACTGTTTATGTGTTTTATGTATTAAACAGACTAGATCTGCTACACGCACTGCTGCAGAGCAAATATGGACTTGCTACTGCTAACAGATACACAGACACGCTGCTGTGACCATATGAGATCTGCTGAATGAACAGGCATACGCGAATGATAGACAGGTGGAGCTGAGGGAGGTGGAGGGTTTCTGTGCTTCAGGACCAGCTTGCAGTGAACACTGAACCAGACAATTTAAATGGCCAGTCAGCTTAAGGCCAGTCAGCTTATGGCATAGTTAATTATGTGATTGCTAGATTGCATGTAAAGAACTGTAGGTTCTGGATCTGTAAGATTCTCCACACTTGAACCAGATAATCAAGGTCTTCAGGGTTACTTGATAGTTACAGACGGGTGTATTGGAGCAGGGTTGGAACTGAAGCCTGCAGGAAGGTAGCTCTCCAGGTTTGGAGACCTCTGCTCTGGCCTAAAGGTTACGAGTTCGCCACATGCAAATAAACAATGCACACACTCACACAGGCTCCATTGTTTCCTCTGTACATGATGTACGCCGATCAGTATATGTTATACACGTAATCCTCCTTGTTCACCTGTCAATCACGCCGTTCAGGTTTCTGATTGGCCGAGAGAAGCCAGGTACTCAGAGTGAGGTGGCACGCCTGATCAGTGAAACCCTGGAGCAGGAGCGGCAGCAGCAGCAGGTGGACGACACATACGAGCAGTCCACTGAAGAGGTCAGTCAAACACACAACTCATGGGCTTTTTCTTACATCAGCGCTAACACATTGTACACGTTTGGAGTGCAGTGCTGGGTAGGTTACCTACAAAATGTAGTCTGTTACTGATTACAAATAACACGATGAAAATTGCAGTCAGTAATGTACTCTTAGATTACTCATGCATTCTTTTAGTTTATTTTAGATTACTTTTAACCTAACTTGTTTATAGATTGAAATTGTTTTTTTAAAACAAAGACAAATAAAATGTATGATTATTAACCAATATCAGAGAACATGTGAATGCGTTGTTAAATTATTGAAATATTAACTTTAAATCACGGGGGCTTCAAGTGAATATTTTATATCAATGGGGTTTTACTGACAAAAACGTTTAGGAATCCCTGAGTCACGTGAACAAACATAACTAAACATGAAAGCACCAAAGACATGGTCGAAGTCTTTCATGTTTTAAATATTATACATTGGTGGTGTTTAGTAACTTGCGTAGCTGTATATCTCCTACATGGTATAATAGGGAAGAGTTAGGGAGAATCAATAAATTATGAATAATTTACTGCCATTGTGTAATGCAATTTGTAATCATGTAATCCATACACAAGTAGTCTAACTAATCTGATTATTATCCGAAGTATTTTAAAAAGTAATCTAATCGAATCATAAGTACTACATTTTTGGAATCTGATTACACTTTCCAGATTACATGTAATCACTTACTACCCAGCACTGTGATGTATATATATATATTTTTTTTACTTTACTTTGTAGCTCAATATCAGTAAGATTGTGTTTGTTCCTGTGCATTTTAATTCATAGTTCCCAAAGACTCACTAAAGACTTATTATAATTATATTCATTTGCATTTGCATTTATTATAATGTGCTTGCTTCTTCAGTTAGTGCTTTGTCCCATGATATTTATGATTTCTATAAAGAAACATGCTTTGGTTTAGTTATGACATCTACCAGCAGGGGCTAACTAGACTAGTCAACTAGTCAAACCTTGCCACCTTGCTCGGTCCAGACATATCTTTTTAGGTGTATTTGGATCTTTGGTTGTCAGAAGGTTTTAAGGTGCTGTCACAATTACCATTGCTCTGTGAAATCCAGTCATTTCAATAGGAAAACACAGGAGCAGAATTTTCCATGTGAAATTGCTGTGTTGACCAGCAGAAAGGAAATTTGTTTGAAAATGACTCGCTGTGTGAGCTGTGCATTATGCATTGCTGCGCTATTGAAAATGTACCTTTTTCTCCTGCAACATTTTGCCAAAGTTTTTCTAATTTGGCTGCATGTTTAGACTGGAATCCTGCACAGAAACACCTTCAGACTTTTCTAGCCAGAACTTCTTTGTTGAATGTTCACAAGTATGCAAAAATATGTAAAAATCCACCATGCTGAATGAGGAAACAGATTCGTGAGTCTATTCAAAATCGTAGTGGGGTTTATATCGGTGTTGAACCACTGTGCTTTTGGTACCTGTGCAGGTATGCTACGCTTTTGAATTCTGAAATGTTAATGTTTCACCAGTGGTTTTCACAATTTTCGTCATACTTGGGTTACTTTGTTAATTCCTAACTTATTTCTTAACTTTGCTCTATTTTTGGACTGGCTGTTTCTCGTTTTGTTTTAGTTTTTTTGCGTTGCATCATGTCTGTGTCTCTGATGTCATGACAGGACGAGCACTACGAGGATGAGGAGGAAGGGGGAGAGGATGGCATCCTTGGTTCGAGTTTCAGCAGGAGGAATGTGGAAGTGTACGATCTGCCCGAGAGCGAGGAGATGTTCCTGCCGTCAAACATGGACGCCGCTCAACTAACTTTCAGATTTAAAGAGGTAACAGACTTTTGGTGCTTTTCATTTAACTTATGGCTCGTTTCCACCGAGTGGTACGGGTCAGTACAGTACGGTACGGTACGATTCGGGACTGAACACCCTGATCCAGCTTGCGTTTCCACCGCCAACAGTACCCTTACTTGATAGGCATGGTGTATGCCGGAAAGTAGCGATCGACGATAAAGCGCAACAATAAGTACAACTCTGCCTCTTTTAATGAACAATAACAGCCATTATAACAGTACAAGTACAAAGTATAAGAGGCTTATATAAGAGGAAATAAAGACAAAAGCAAACAATTCAGTCAAACGTATGCTACAAAGTCAGTGCTGTACTACAGTAAAGTTCAAAATAAATATATAAACAGCTTTGTGCTCAGCCAAAACGATATGACCAGGAACAAATAATAGATTCACGAGACCACGAATGCCTGTTAAATATACCCAAAACTAATTGTATCTCGTGTTTAATCACTACAGAGACATCAGAGCCAGCGGCAAATGTCGGAAGGATAGCCGAGCCAAGGCTGCTCTAGGTGGATAGATCCGAAATCAGCATAGCAAATTTTCAAATAGGCGCTATCTTTATAAATATACACAGCAGATTTGAGTTTTAAACAACTACATTCTCGCCTGAAAAACTCTTAAAACTACATTTCGTGACACAATAACAGTAATATTTTGAAAATTACGTGGGTTTTTGGGCAATGATGTTTCACAAGTCCACAAGAACGCACATTGAGAAACGGCGTGAAAATATACAATTATAAAATACACGGTTATATTTTTTTGTGTTTGCGCACTCTGATGTTAATAAGCCCAACACTCATGTACAGCAGAGCGGAACGAGTGAAGAAGAAGCTTTATCCCCTTGTATCACGCAAAAGTGACGATTCCAGTCAACCAATCAGCATTCTGCAGTGAGTTTAGCTCCACCCTTTTGGTACCGTTTGCTAAGTACCCCAACGGAAGGGTACCAAAAAAGTGGTACGGTACAGTTTGCTATTTTGGTACCATTAACAACTTCTGATAATGGAAACGGACATAATTGCGTACTGTACTGTACTGTACCAAACCGCTCGGTGGAAACGAGCCATTATTTATAATAGATTGCCATTAACGATTTCTTAATTTTGTATATATTGTTTTAATTTCAGCTCCAGATAAAACACACCATTGCAGAAGCCGAAGTAGATGAACTGAAAGAGAGAGTACGGACTTATGAACCATCTTATCCATTTATATCAAACATACAGCAGTTCCTGTGTGTTTTAACTGATAAGGTTTTGTTGCTGTTGCAGTTGAGAGAGTCGTCAGAGGAGCGTGCGGCGTGGGAGGCGAGGGAAGCTCAGTTAGAGAGGAGCGTTCAGGAGAACTCTGAGAGAATCGCTCAGATGGAGAAGAACTGGCTGGAGGCTCAGGCTCTCTGTAAAAGCATCAACGAACAGCTCAATGACACGCAGAGCCAATATGAAGCTCTGGATAAAAAATACAGCAAAGCCAAGAAACTGCTCAAGGACTATCAGCAGAAGTGAGTGGTGGCATCAGCACTAAGCTTTCCATTAGTATAAAGTTTAACTGCTTTGTGATCATCATGCAATGTCTTAATTGTAATAACTTCAAAATTCTATGTATATAGTCTGTGATTTGCATGAACTTGGGCTTTTTGGAGCATTGATAGCACTTTTTTGTCCTTTGTGGCAGCCCCTAGTCAAAGTATGTTTTCGCAGTCTTGTATTCTTCAAATTTCCTTCTCAGTTTCACAGTACAAAGTTATACAGATTTTAAATGACCTGAGAGTGAGAATGCTTTACAGTCAACTAACCATTTAAAATGTCACTTACAGCAGCAAGACACTACATGCAAATCCACTGTTTTGTCATTAACTGGTCAGTTTTGAGATTTTGGGCTATTTTGCTTCCATAGCATATCTTCTTTCAGACTAGTGGAGAGAAAGCATCCAACATCCATTCAAGTTTTTGTTTTATTTGTCTCCATAGATTTCAATTAGAATACATATCTTTAATGGTTATTTTCTTAAAATGAGTTTTTCTCATGCACTGATCCACTTCAGTAGCATTACATTACATATTAATTTAACTGTGCAGTTTTTTTTCCTATCTGTATTCTGAGTGTTTTTATTGAAGAGTGTCTTCATATAACATTTACCTGATTTATCTAGCATTTTATTCCGAAAACATGGTGATTAAAACCTCTGTAAAAAAAAAAAAAACTTGAATTTTGAACTTCACTTTATCCAGTGTTCAGATTTCTGTTCTGGAAATGTATGCAAAATGTGTGCATATTAAATGAGATAATGCATCATTTGCATATCTAAACATAACATTGCAGAAATTAGAAACAAACATTCTGATTAGCTGTGTGTGTGTCTGTGTGTGTCTGTGTGTGTGTTTGTGTGTGTCTGTGTGTGTCTGTGTGTGTCTGTGTGTGTTTGTGTGTGTGTGTGTGTGTGTGTGTGTGTGTGTGTGTGTGTGTCTGTATCTGTGCGTGTGCG
>NW_015549571.1:1293443-1307531 GCF_001515605.1 Sinocyclocheilus anshuiensis
TGTGTGTGTGTGTGTGTTGCGTTGCAGAGAGGCGGTGTATGAGCAGAGGGAGGAGGACTTACGGAGAACTCTGGAGGAGAGAGAGGCCAAGTATAAAACTCAGATAAACGATCTGCAGCGCAGGGTGAGAACACACTTCACTTATCAGCGGCAGCAGAAATGAACTCGCACATAAAGCTTTCATGCTTTCTCTGATTCCTACCTGTCAATCTGTCTCTGTGTGTAGCTGGCAGAGCTTGAGTCTGGCAGCGGTCGTCATGAGTCTCCACTGTCGGGCAGTAAGTCTGCAGATTCAATTCTGCTGGGTGAGTTAAATATCTCAATGCTTCTTAATGGCTGTCTAAATCCAAGCAGGATTAATGGATTGTGATATCATGCTGAGCCCAGACTGAAGTTATAAGATGCGAAAACCAGTTGGGCTCAGTCATAGAAACATAAAAACTGCTGCAGAGAGGAACAGCAACATGAAATATATGCATAATTATGCTAAATAAGCATGCAGTTGGCTTGCAGCATTTCTCAATTGGTTATTATTCAAGTGTAGTCATGTTTTAAAACACTAGGCTGGTGTTTTTATTGGCATATACTGACAATGTTTTTTTTTCATTACATCATATCTGTGAGAAAAAGCATCCTTGAGAGAAAGCATCCCTTCTCCATGAGCATGCATCCTATTTTAATAACTGCTTGTACATATCTTACCACATTAATCAATAATATTGTTCTTCTACAACAGTATTATTATGCAACAGTGTTTACTGATGCTGTTTCTTCAGATGCAGAAACTAAACCCAGCACAGGAAACTATACCAAGTGCCACTCTTGTTGGCAAACAAAATTAACCAAAGAAACTTGGTCTGAAGTAAGCTAACATAGACAATTTTTGAGTAGGCCTGAGAGAAAACAGGTAGTTAAGTCCTCCAGATGGTCCATTATCCATTGTCAGTTGCATAGAGATACATCATAAATAAACACATAATAAACACTGTTCACAAAGAGGTCAGAAGAAGCTGTGACTACAGCGAATTCACTTGACCAACTTGAAGATGAGCAGTAATGCATACAGTTGGAGAGCTTTTAAAGGATCTCTCAGTCAGTTAAGCATGCATTGTTCTCCAGGAGCAGACTGGAGCGAGGTGGTCCCTGAGACGGAGCGTTTGGACACCAGCGCCCATCGTGCAAAGGCCCAGCTGGCCCAGAGATCCAAACGGCAGCCACCGTCCCGCAGTAAACTCAAAGAGACGCTCAGCTCGCTAGCGAGAAGCCCACAGGTCACACAGAGCTCAAGAAATTCATGAGCAATTGACTGCTGTAAAAAATCCAATGCATCAGTTTTGAACAATAACATTGTTTTTGACCTCAGGGTGATGATGAGAGTCAGTCTGCGAGTCCCGAGTCTCCACCGCCTCGTAGGAGATCAATCCAGGAGAGTTTGTCCCTGCCGGTCGCCATATCTTCCCCTGCTAACCACCAGAAGGATGAAGGTTCTATTACAAGCAGCAGCCAATCAGTGCAGAGGGATCCTCAAGGCCCCGCCCTCTCCTCTCCTAAAGACTCCTCCCCCTCCAGCTTCCTGCGGAATGTAAAGAAGAGAGAGTCCAAAGGCAAGGGCAAAGAGGTCAAAGGTAACAAGCTGGATAATCAATCCATGTTAGCCTGGAAATCAGATGTTTGTCTGTGTTTGTATTTGAATACAATTCTTTTATTTATTTCAGATGAGTCTAATGATGCAGCTGGAAAAACTAAAAGAAGATTCCCAGACTTTGGGTAAGAGCAGAATTCCACACCTTTCTCCATAGCATTTTACAATATAACTACATGGTTTACAGTGAACTTTTGTTTTGTTCTTATTGTAAGTTCATTAAGGATTGTGTTGTTGTATGTAATGTGTTTTTCTGACTGTTTCTGATAGTGGTTTAAGGAAATCAGGAGGAAAGGGGAAAAAACTAAGCAAAGAAGCTACGAGGGCGTCACTGGACAGCAGGTAGACACACACATTTGGTTTCCGTGTTTTATAGACATAATGGTTTTTATACTGTCCAAACTGTGTTTTCTATCCCCTTACTCTAAACCTACCCCTTACAGAAAACGTCCTGCATTTTTAGATTTTCGGAAAACTTCATTCTGTATGATTCATCAGCTTGTTTCCTCAAGGCGGAAAAAAAAAAAGACTGGTATTACTATACTTCTGGCAGGGTCAGAAATGAACTTTTTGCCCCCTGGAATTGATTTCCTGGGGCATTTTTTACATTTGTGAGGCCAATTTTTATCACCACGTTAATAATTGTATCCGTGTTATCTCGAATGTCATATACTTCAATTTAACCAATTACTGCAATCAATCAAAATACTTTAAACTGTTGCCAATAACAATTGACTGTTTAACATTGTATCTAAATTATACGTTTAAAAACAGGAGCTAATAGGGCTGCTAATATTGCTATTGTCGATTGTTGCTCTTGATATTGTAATAATTATTAATGTTGATTAATAGAATACATACAAAAACTTTTTTGTGTTTTGTGTCTGCATTTTGGGGAAACGGCTCATATATTCTGGCAAACACTTTTGTTATAATCACTGAAGTTACCAAATGAATGTTTTATTTACATTTGCATCTATGTCGTAACAATAACTCAGCGCTGACTAATCTAAGTGTCTCTGATTGGCCATTGCATTCCTAAGCTCAACGGAAATGCGTGTGATTGGTTACAAGTCTCAACGCTGCAAAGAAAACAATGCGTAAAAAGCTATCTTGTTGCAGTGTGCGCGGATCAAAATATAATTCTGCGAATAGACACTTTTCATTCATTTTCACATTTCTTTTTTTGAAATAAATTGCAACAGCCGCAATCTATTGTTTAATTGTGCAGGGGCTTTATATTGAATTTGTGGGGCATTTTTGTTCATTTGACGTTAGTTGTCAATATGAAAGCTCTTTTTTTACAATCTGGTTCTCTGTTAGGAATGTCCCATTTACTTGTTTTTTGCAAGCAAAAGTTGAAGGCAAGCTGTGTCATAGATTAGTTAAAGTCACATGCATCAAAAGGCCCAGCTAAACAAATAAAAAGGTGCCATTGGATTAAGTATCTATAGGCTGGTAAAATGCTTCTAGCACACAGAGCTTGTATTTCCTCTCCTCATGTCTCAGTGTGTTGTGTTGTAGGGGTTCAGCGGAGTTACTGGAGGAGTCAGGGGTCCGAGTCTCCCCTTCAGAGTCCGTGACCTCCATCCCCACCTGCATGCCCTTCTCCTGGTTCGGAGAGAAAGACAAAGAGCGAGACAGAGAGCCGTCATCCTCATCCAGCAGTCTCCCACACACCACTGCAGACGCCAGCGAACACAGCCACAGCTCCAAAAACAAGGTGACAACTACTTCTCTCTCAGAGCACTTCTGCTCCAGGATTGATTCTCTTGCGTTGATTAAAACTAGTCCAGATCTATTATAGATCGTCAAAACATAATGACGACGAATTGACTTTTTTGTATGAGAACAACCTTATTTATAAAACACTTATCTTAAGATGTGGAATGTGAATTCTGACATTATTATCTTGTCATTTATACTGCAGTTCTAGGGCTAAATAATCTAAATATTTGGCACTTTCCACACATACGGTGCAAAAAAGTGATTAAATGAGTTGATTTTCTCCCTGTCTTTAGTTTTTTTCTAGCAAAAAGCACAAAAATCAGACAAAAGTGATCAAATTAAGATTTTAGATATTCATTCTAAATGAATGTTAGATAATAGTTCAGTGCCTCTCACAATAAAAGCATGGGCTCTAAAAAAAAAAAAAAAAAAAAACTATCACACACATTAAAGGCCATCTGTAGCAACAAGAAGAAAATAGAGAGGGAGTTGTGATTGGTTTCCACACCATTCCCATAATTCATGAGGCAAATGCTCTGATTGTGTCAGGGAACATTAATTGACCAATGTGGTGCTGTGAGCCATAACTAGAACAGAGGCCAGGACACCAGCGAGACTTCACAATATCTATTGTCAAGGGACACCCCATTATATTGTATTCATTAAAAAATAAAAGTAATGTACAAAAGTAGTTTGGGGTCGGTAATATTTTTTAATGTTTTTTTTTTAAATAAGTCTCTTAAGTTTACCAAGGCTGGCGCTCATTTGATCTGAATTTCACTGAATTCACTGAATTTCAGTGTCACGTGATCCTTCAAAAATCATTCTAATATGCTGCATTTATTTGAAATATACATTTTTGGGTAATAATGTAAAAGTATTTACTGTCACTTTTGATCAATTTAATGCATCCATAAATAAAAGTATTAATTTCTTCTAAAAAAAAAATCTCACTGATCCCAAAGTTTTGAACAGTGCATGTATGGACTTCTTATCTAGTGCTGATTATTTCTAGTTAAAAATGAGTCAATGGGAGAACAAACCAACTTTCTGCCAAACACACGACAAAACTAAATAATAAACAACAAATATCTGGCATCCAGCTGGACTTGCTTTAGTTTGTTTGTAATTGTGAGTTGCTAAGGAGGAAGCCTGCAGCCATATGGCTGTGATCTTTCATCCAACTTGCGCCAAACAGACTCGGTCCAGGTGTCAGAAAATGAATTCAGCAGCTCTTTGAGCCCTCTCTGTTTCATCAGCTCCAGCTGAAGCGTGTTTGGGACAGTGACGTCATATTATTTACCCCTTTTCCCGAACAGACAAACCTCTCCTGGTCGTCTCTGTTCAGTCGCTCCTTAGATTTGGTACAGTATGTTTTGTCTTATAAGCGCTCATAGATGTCAGATTTGATTTAGAAATGTAGTGAAATTATTGCTAAATATCAAACCTCGTGTGTCGAGCTTTAATATAGAAGCACAGTAGTGTGTGTGTGTTGAATGCAATGCACTAGATGCATGATGCTGCTTCCGATTTAATCAGATTTGATTTGTACACTCACTCTTTTTCTTTTTCAGCCTTCAAATACAGGCTTTTATTGTCAAATCAGCATGTAGATGCATTACACTGCTTATCTGGTTTAGTCAACTCAGTCTCATGGAAATTCATAACTATTTGACATAACTGTTATCTCATTCGTATGTTTTTGTACGATCTACTTGAACCCGAGTGATGGTTGTGTTTATGGGTGGACCTTCATGCTTACTTTTTTTTTTTGTAAAAATTAGGGGTGTAACGGTACACAAACATGATGGTTCAGTACGTACCTCGTACCAAAATTATACAATTTCTATGTGTTGTTGAAATAGGCCTATAATCATTTACATAGTGGCTTCATAACAGATTTATTTATTAAACTTACATTAAATAATTAAGACATCACTAACAGGTAAAGCAAAATATAAAGTATATAGTCTAATATTTTGTGAAATGCTCTTTATGTCTGAGGTAAATGTTATGCTACGTTATTGTTTACAAGCTGTTTTATTGACGTTTTTCCATGGTTGAAACACTGATTGAGAGATTACTTGAGGCATGAGATGTTCATTCATGTTTATTTCGCATTAAATCTAGTAGTTTTAAGAGGAAGGGCTGATTACGCTCATCAACGCTGCGTTTATATGGCGATCTGTCGCGCCACATTAAAGAGCGTCATAGTGGCATTTATTGTTTGAATTTCTTGAATTTAAAGATTTGTTCAGTACACGTTCATGCCGAACCGAAAGACATGTACCGAAAATGTTATATACGTGTACCGTTACACCCCTAATAAAAATCATACATCGTACAAATTCATATGAAATCTCCACCTCATAAAATAGTTGCGTTTTCATGTGAGATTGGGTTGGGTTTAGTATGTTGCTCTGTCTTTGTGCTGTTACAGTATGTTGTAGTTGTTGCTAAAAAGTAGTTGTAGGTAGGTGGTGGTCAACCGATATGAGTTATAAATACCCAATATAATGCAATATTAATAGGGCTGGCTTGACAATTTTGATTACACTATTTTAATTGATCTTCATTTTGATGAACCAGCAACTCTATTTTATTTGAGTGTTGATTATGTCATGTCTAAAAATAAATAGCAGTTGAATTTTATAGTTTGGACTTGTTAATTTTAACCTTTAATATTATAATAATGTAGCAACTGACACGTTTTCTTGTAAACTTAAGAGCTTTTAGAACTTTAGAACTTTTTTGGTTGAGATATTGTATTCCTTAAAGGAATAGTTCACCCAAAAATGATATTTTTGTCATCATTTACTCACCCTCGTGTTGTTTCAAACCTGTATGAGTTTCTTTCTTATGTTGAACATAAAAGAATGTGACCCTGGAGCACAAAAGCAGTCTTAAGTTGCTGGGGTATATTTGTAGCAATAGCCAAAAAAAACATTGTATGGGTCAAAATGATTGATTTTTCTTTTATGCCAAATATCATTAGGATATTAAGTAAAGATCATGTTCCATGAAGATATTTTGTAAATTTCCTACTGTAAATATATCAAAACTTAATTTTTGATTAGTAATATGCATTGCTAAGAACTTCATTTGGACAACTTTAAAGGTCATTTTCTCAATATTTAGATTTTTTTGCACCCTCAAATTCCAGATTTTCAAATAGTTGTATCTCGGCCAAATATTGTCCGATCCTAACAAACCATACATCAATGCAAAGCTTATTTATACAGCCTTCAGATTATGTATTATGTAAAATTGACCCTTATGACTGGTTTTGTGGTCCAGGGTCACATATATTTTGAAGAATGCTGGTAATCAAACAGTTGATGGGTCCCTATTGACTTCCATAGTATTTCTTTCCCTACTATGGAAGTCAGTGGGGACCGACAACTGTTTGCTTCTTCAAAATATCTTCTGTTGTGTTCAACATGAGAATGAAACTCACACATGTTTGGAACGACATGAGGGTGAGTAAATGACCATTTTGATTTTTGGATGAACTATTCTTTCAAATGTGCATGTACTGTAGCTGATGCAGTTTACAACCAAATGAATCAAATCGAGATCAAAATCGGATCGAATCAAGAGCTTGTGAATCCGAATCAAACTGATTCATGAAATCTGTCTCAATATCCAGTGTCAGTACTTTTAAATAATGAATATTTCTATTAGGATAATGTCTACTTGCAGTAGATTTTACCCAAATGTTTGTTGATTAATCAGTCTGGTCAGTGTATCGGTATTTCTAGTCATTTTGTAGGACTGTTGATGATGTTACACTCACTGACAAGTTCTTTTCTCTGAAGCTCATTCTTTTGGTTTGTGTCATCCTTGTGTTTGGATAACAAATCCTGCTCTCTGTGGCCGTTCCAGAGCTTGTCAGTGCTAGATGATTCGAACCCCAGCAGTCCTGCTTCCGATTTTTCTGGGCTGGTGGTGGAGCCCAACCTGTCAGGCCGCTCTCATACATTAACCTTCTCCTCCAGCGAGGTGAGTGCAGATCAGACATGACGCTCTCACCGCCGTTCCTTTGCATGCGTTTCCTCAAGTATTGTCTCGTGCCTCTTCGCTCGTGTCGTTCCTGTGATTTAGTGTGACGCATGCATGCGTGTGCTGATTGTTTGTTTTCATGCGGCTGATCACAGTAGTGTTTGTTTTGCATGACCAAGAGGATCAGATGCATGCTTCGTGTTGCGTGAGATAACATTCACTCCATCTTCTGAGCACAGAAATCATCCCACATTCATTCATATATTCTACAGTAAGCATTAAATCAAATGATGGCTGTCTCTAGGAGCATGAGATCACCTGGCTGATATGTGTGTGTATTAGATGCTGGATGAGGAGCCTTGTTCTGGAGGGAAGGAGTATCACTGGCAGAACCGTCCCGTCTCTGAATGGACGTCCCAGCAGGTGTGTCATTGGCTGATGGGTATGAACATGGATCAGTACACGCCCGAGTTCAGCACACAGGCCATCGATGGACAGCAGCTCCTCAACCTGGACAGTGACAGACTGAAGGTGAGCTGGATATATTTGGAAGTTTCAAATCTGACATAAACTGGCATTAGTGTAGCCTTAAATGCATGTGTTAGAAATATCTTTTTATTTTGGCTCATTTTAATACTCTACAATATTCTACATTTTAAAAGTGCATTAAGACCACTGCAAGATGTCGCTTAATTGTATTTTGTCATCTGCTGACACACTCGTGTTTAAGGATGGTTTGCAATGCTCTCCACAGGCTCTGGGTGTTTCCAGTCAGAATGAGCGAGCCACCATCAAGAAGAAACTGAAGGAGATGAAGAAAGCACAAGAGAAGATGGAGAAACAGCGGGAAAAGCGTGAGAAAGAGGCCAGACGCAGCGGACGGCTGCCTGCCAGCACTGACTCGGTGTGCTGATGATGTTCAGAGCATCAGCTTTTCCTCTTTTATTCGTCTTCGTTCTTGACGCACTCCATTGGCAGACTGTTTACAACACATATGAGCCATTCTAGAGGAGTCGCTATGAGTGAATACGGTCAGTAACTCATTAATAACAGTCAGACGGCCGAGCTGAAACACTAATGAAGATCATATTGTACTCTTTTCACTTCAGTCTGTGCAGCACACATATGAGCAGAAATACACTGTTCATCTACAGGTTGTGAATTTTACTAAGAAAAGTGTTTACAGACCCATCTTTAGGCATGTTTCCTTCACTGTAAAAAGATCAGTATTTTGTCTTTTTTTCAGTAAAATATCTCAGCATCGATAAAACAAGATTAATGTATTTGCGCAAGAAAAGACAGATTTTTAGAGAATATACAACATTTGGTTAAATGTATATTTTTGTTGTTGTTTTTGCTAAAAGCTTACATTTCCAGAAGAAATTGCATTTAATTTAAAATAATCCTCTGAAAGAAAATACATCTGTATTAATGTATCCTAAGAACATTTAGATAATTTCCCTGGAAAACAAGACAAAATGCTGATTAAGAAAATCATTTTTTCAGTGTTCTGAGTAAGTGAGATATTAGACTAGCTTGTGAGAAAATGAATATGGCAGTCCAATTCATAGCAGACCCAAACTTTTATTAGTTTTAATTGTATTTTATGATACCACTGTAGGAGCTATAAAAAAAAGAAAACTTGCTAAGGGATATATAAATATTCAGATGCCTATTTTCACAACTTTGCCACTAATATTGTGGCACGAATAGTGCTTTCAAAAAAGATTTCGTATTGTATTTTAGGAGTACTTCTGGCCTGTGGTGCTAAACGGGTCATTTTGCTGGATCCTTGTACAGTCGAGTAATATTGAGCACTATATTTTTACTGAAACAAAAGGGGAACGTGGTTTATAAATGTACAAATGAAATATTTTATACACTACTTTTAGCATAGCTTTAAGGAAGAGACATTAACTTTTGTACACATTTTCTACTAAGTAGAATAGCTTGCTGGTTAAAACCATTTTGCTCATTCTGAAAAGCAGAGAGTTAAACTCAAAGTGAAAGGTGTTTGAACATCTCGTTTGTTGTTTTTATTTGGATGGTTACTGCTTTTATATTATTGATATGGGTCAAAAATACATAACTGTTACACAGTGTAGCATAGTTTTAGTAGTGGCCATGGCCCAAATTGTATTTGACTAACAGAGGCTGTAATGAATTTAAGTACTGGATAATCATGATTGTAAGGAGAGTGCTCATGTCATCGTGATTCTGTGTCCTGTCGTTATATTCTTCTACCTTGTAAAATAGATGATTTTGAACAGACAAAAATCAAGCTTTCTATCTGGTACAAAGTGCATAAGCTGCAAAATAAATGCTTTCACCTCTTGTAAAAGAAAAGACTGTCTGTGTGTGTGTGTGTGTGTGTGTGTCTGTGGAGTCCAAAATCCAGCTCCCTTCGCACTAGAACCATGTTCAAAAAGTAAACATGGATAAAGCCTGTTCAGTCACTGCTAAATTACCTATTAAATCAAATTGAATCAATTACCTAGATTCAGCTCAAACACTTTCGAAGCTCTGCTTCGTTAAGATTCGAATCCTTTGCGAATCATTTGCTCAGTTCAAACCTGTGATTATGGAACTGCCAAAGTCACGTGATTTCATTAAACGAGCCGCCGTTACGTCATAAACTCTTTCAACATTTCAGTGATTCGCCGCTAGATGGCGATCTTTGTGAACACATTTGACCTGACCGCGGATCAGTTTTATACATTTGCAGATATTTTTCATTTTTAATGACATTTCTATAAAAGTTAGGTAGGTAGATTTAGTTATATATATAGTTAAGATAGTTAGTTAGTTAGATTTATTTATATTATAGTTAATAGTCTCTAGTAGCTTAATAAAAGAACACACAGGCTACAGGAACTTAATATTTAATGGTATTTGATTTTGTAAATTGCATTTAGTAGATTACACTTTCAATAAAACATTTGCAATGGGTTTGCAAAAGTTGTTTTTACCCACGTTTGGGCTGTTTTCGTTGCATTTACACATTCTGACCAGCAGGCGTCACCAGCGTGTGTCGATTGGAGGCCTTCAAAACAGTGACAGTGCTGCCAATTTAGCAATTTTGTTGCTAGATTTAGCAACGGTTCATACTGCCCTAGCAACTTTTTATTCCAAAAGCGCCTAGCAAAAAAAAAAAAATTTGCTATTTAAAAAATTTATTTGGCAACTTTTGATAAGTGACTTAAAATAATAAAAGGAACATTTTATTCGTCTAAATTACACAAAAAGAGGAAACCAAAGATGACAAGCAGTACACATATCACGTGAATTAAGTTAGCTGCTATTTGCAATTGTTCAGTTTAATGGTAATAACTATAATTTAATAATTGTTCATTTATGATATACCTTGTTAGTAGCTTGTACCTGTGATTGTTGATCAGTTAGTACACTGTAAAAAAATCTAGAAAAATGGAAAAGTCAGTAATTTTCCAGGACATTATCCATTATTATTATACAATGCGTAAATTGCAGGAAAAACACCTGTAAGAATCAATACGGAAAATTCCTTTACATTAACATAGTAGATTGTGCCCTATTTTTACAGACTTAGATTGTAGCATGCTAACCAACTACCAATAACTATCAATTTAATATTACGCATTTATATTATTTTACGAACAAATATAAATTAACATATATAAAATATTTTTTTGCTGAGATTGATTGCATGATTACATAATGACATCAGAACGCCTTTTAGCAACTTTTAGCAACAAATCTACCTTCCTTTAGCAACTTCCCCTGACAATTAGTGGGCAACACTGACAGTTAATCATATCTATCACTACTGTACACTAATGTCTGAATGTCACAATCGCGTCATGAAAAGCATTTCCTACAATGATTGTGTTTGAAAGTGTATAATACGTTACGCTATTGTACTTAGTGCTTTATTGAAACAGGATGAGATTCAAACTCCTGAACACTCGTTTAAAACTGGACAATTCATATGCATTTGTTCCTCTTTTCTTTGTCCTTTAAGTGCCTGCAATGTTAATTAGTTAGTTGAAGCTGAACATTTTCTAGTGGTGTGAAGCATTTAACACTCTTAAACCCTTCACACTACATTCTCACACTTTCTTAAAGGGGTCATAGGATGCCCATTTTCCAAAAGTTGATATGATTCTTTAGGGTCTTAATGAAAAGTCTGTAACATAGTTTGGTTAAAATTTCTCAATGGTAGTGTAAAAAACACCTTTTTTACCCTGTCAAAAACAACTCTTTTCAGATCAAGCCGTTTTTGTAGCATTTCCCTTTAAATGTTAATGAGCTCTGCTGGCCCCGCCCCTCTCTTCCAGCTGCTCTCAGAGAGACTGTTTACTTTAGCTACATTCATCGTGAAACTTGCTAATTAGCACATTATTAGGAAAGGCGATTTGCAAAGATTCATTACAAAACATTATACTCACTTCTTCTGTAGATGAGGCTGGATCACGAATGATTCGCGCGAACATTTATGTACACATTTATGTAGATCGGGGGAGCATTCCCTTCAGAAACAATGTAATCCACTGCGAGTTCAGCGGCTCAGATGTCGGGAGTAAATGACGACTGCTGTTCATTATTACATCCAACAACAGAACACCTCAATCGCTTAGGAGCCATTCTTGTCTACATCTGCTCCGGCGGTGAAACAATGGCGTACTGATGACAGCTCACTCAGGGCGGAGCTAAGGTAAGACACCAGTCCAGTCTGTGCTGAAACACTACTGTCAATCAAACTATCATGGGAGGGGCCTGTCTGTGTGACGTCACACTCACACGTCTCGATTTGAGAAAGGGGAAAACATTTAACCAGATCAAAAAAAAAAAAAAAACACCTGGTGGATTAAAGTAACAGCAGTCTAAGCCAAATCACAATGTGTAAGCTTAAAGCAAAAATGATCAACACTTCAGTCTGTCTCATGATGACAGAAAAATAAATATACTGACTTACACATTCAAATGTAAGATTAATAAATCATGAAACGCATACATAAATAATACACACTCAAAATACACCAGAAGGACAAAAGCCTAATTGTCTATCTGGGATGTGATGGCACTAGACACACCTGTGCTAACTTACAATACTGGTAGCACATGCTACAGTGCAAAACGTTTTCATTAGAACATACTAGAAACATGTAGTGTTCCAGCATGCTCTTTCATGTATTCCCAGTCTCTTTCGTTACTCTTCTGTCCTGATCGACACGGGCGGACAGATGAAGCTAAGATGCTGTTTGGGGTCTGCAGAAGCAGGTGCACTCGTGAAAGGTGCGAGAGGGAGTCTGGCGAGCGCATGCACAGCACAAGCGTTAGAAGCTGCGGAAGGTGGTCATGTCCTTGGGTTCTTTGCTGGGGACACCCCAGTCATCCGCTTCATGGATGGTGCTATAATGCTTCCAGGCGGATTTGTTGTAAACGGGAAGCCTCTCGATGGACTCAGTGGACAAAGCCTCCAGGGATTAAAATACATTATTATAAATGGAATCCAGAAATGAGAAATAAAATAAATCGAGCATTATTTCAGTAAATCATTTCGGATCAATTTCGATAATAATTATTCATATTATTATTATAATAGTTTTACTGCTGTCAAACGATTAATCGCGAATAATCGCATCCGAAATAAAAGTTTTTGTTTACATAATATATGTGTATACTGTGTATATTTATTATGTATATATAAATTCAAATACATGCACGTATATATTTAAGAAAAATGTTGTTTATCTATTAAATACATTTATATAAAATATAATAATATGAATATATACATGTATAAACATAAATATTTTCAAAATATATACTGTAAGTGTGTGTATTTATATATACATAATAAATATACACAGTACACATACATATATAATGTAAACAACAACTTATTTTGGATGTGATTAATCGCGATTAATCGTTTGGCAGCACTAAATAGTTTAATAACTAGTAGAGCTGCACGATTAATCGTTAAAAGATCGCGATCTCAATTCAGACAACCACACGATCTCATTTCTAAATGACAACGATTCTCCCGTGTCTATTAAACCTTTGACAAAGTCTTACCGGATCATTCAAATCTGCGTTCGCACTCCCGCTGACACACAGAGAGCAGTTACCATGTTTGGTTAAGAAACAGCTTCACAAACAGTCTTTTCGACTACACAGTATTATTTCTGTCGTACAGTCATTCATATTATCCCAGAAATACTGGGATGAAAGTTTATAATTCAGATATAAACATTGATGTCTATGGTAGCGCGACCAAAATAGAGCAAATCCGCGTTTGAAAGTAAATGCCACATAACGTTTGTATCGATTGCATTGTTTCGCCACTAGGTGGTGGCGAAAAGTGACTTAAAAATGTGTTAAAAAACGCTGATTCATCCAGTAGGTTTATGAGTGAGTCGTTGAATCATTGATTCAAACAACTTTTTCATACTTTTAATATTAAATTGGTGTATTAAATATATTATATTTTAAATACATATACATTACCAGTCAAAAGTTTTTGAACCATACGATTTTTAATGTTTTTTTCACCAAGCCTGCATTTATTTAATCCAAAGTACAGCAAAATATTTTTACTATTTAAAATAACTTTCTATTTGAATATATTTTCAAGTGTAATTTATTCCTGTGATTTCAAAGCAACATTTATCTGAAATAGAAATCTTTTGTAACATTATAAATGTATTTATCATCTCTTTTGATAAATTTAA
>NW_015549571.1:1317062-1318407 GCF_001515605.1 Sinocyclocheilus anshuiensis
CTCTTCTGCTCAACAAGGCTGCATTTATTTGATCCAAAGTACAGCAAAAACAGTAAAATTTTGAAATATTTGTACTATTTAAAATAACTCTCTATTTGAATATATTTTAAAATGTAATTTATTGCTGTGATTTCAAAGCAACATTTATCTGAAATAGAAATCTTTTGTAACATTATAAATGTCTTTATCATCACTTTTGATAAATTTAAAGGATCCTTGCTAAATAAAAGTATTAATTTATATAATTAAAATATAATATATAAAAATACATTCAAATAGAACGCAGTTATTTTAAACAGTAAACATATTTCACAGTATTACTGCTAGTAATAAATGCAGGCTTGGTAAGCAGAAGAGAATTCTTTAAAAAACATCTTACTTTTTTAAATATTTTGTCTGGGAGAATTGATTTTGTGTATTATTTTGGGGAATTTTGAGCTATTATTGTATAGTATATAAAAGTTTGGGGACGGTAAGATTTTTAAAAGTAGTCACTTATGTTCACCCAGGCTGCATTTATTTGATCAAAAGTACAGTAAAGGCTGTAATATTGTGAAATATTATTACAATTTGAAATAGCTGTTTTCTATTGTAATTTGTTTTAAAATATCATTTATCAGCATCATGTATTCAGTGTCACATGATCCTTCAGAAATCAGTTTAATATGCTGATTTGCTGCTCAGTACTCAGTATTAATCAATGTTGAAAACAGTTGTGCTGCTTAACATTTTTGTGAATAAGTGATAATTTTTTTTCAAGATTCTTTGATTAATAGAAAGTTCAAAGAACAGGTTGAAATAAAAATCTTTTGTAAAATTATAAATGTCTTTACTGTCACTTTTGTCCTTGCTGAACAAAAGTATTTATGTTTTTAAAAATGGACTGACTTCCATATTACATTGACATTTTTTTTGCATTACTGTTAAAGCAATATAAAAAATGCAAAAAATCTCCTAAATCTCCTAAAAATTTTTTATGCAAATAATTATAATAAAAATACATCGATTTTGGAGGATGAAAAGCAGAGGTTATTATATAGGGTTACGGTTACAGACAGAGGTACTCACTCTGATATAAATGACAGCATCTGTGCCGAATCCCTCCATAGAGTAGAGCTTCAGGTCACCTTGGAAATATCTGGCGTAAAGTCTGGAGAGGGGCAGCCCATAACCAAAACCAGCCTGAGACCACAAGACAACACATGCCATCAATACACAGGGTTTCTGCAGGATTTTTAAGCTCAAATTTAAGACTTTTTAAGACTGCACAGATAAAATTAATACCATATGAGCGGGGTAGGGCAATGTCTATAGTACCATATTAAACTGTAAAATTACTGTAAAA
>NW_015549571.1:1320259-1323413 GCF_001515605.1 Sinocyclocheilus anshuiensis
GTTCAGAATCGTGGGAGAATCGTGATCTCTATTTGAGACAAAACAAATCGTGATTCTCAATTTATCCAGAATCGTGCAGCTGTAATAACTAGTAACTAATAAATATTTAATAGTTTATAATAACAATAATGTTTTCTATGTGAATATGTTAAAATGTAACTTATTCCTGTGATCAAAGCTGAATTTTCAGCATCATTACTGCAGTATTCAGTGTCACATGATCCTTCAGAAATCAGTTTAATATGCTGATTTGCTGCTCAGTATCAACATTTCTTATTATTATCAGTGTTAAAAACAGTTGTGCTGCTTCATATTTCTCTGAAGAGCATTAAACTGTTTCTGAGTCTGTTTTAGGACCATTAAAATTGTTTTTGCATTGAGACACACAATTCAAATGTTGGCTTTGTAGTTTTTCATCATATTTTTCCATATTACTGTAATGACATTGACATTTTTTTTGCATTACTGTTAAAGCAATATAAAAAATGCAAAAAATCTCCTAAAATAGGATTTAATTTTTTATGCAAATAATTATAATAAAAATACATCGATTTTGGAGGATGAAAAGCAGAGGTTATTATATAGGGTTACGGTTACAGACAGAGGTACTCACTCTGATATAAATGACAGCATCTGTGCCGAATCCCTCCATAGAGTAGAGCTTCAGGTCACCTTGGAAATATCTGGCGTAAAGTCTGGAGAGGGGCAGCCCATAACCAAAACCAGCCTGAGACCACAAGACAACACATGCCATCAATACACAGGGTTTCTGCAGGATTTTTAAGCTCAAATTTAAGACTTTTTAAGACTGCACAGATAAAATTAATACCATATGAGCGGGGTAGGGCAATGTCTATAGTACCATATTAAACTGTAAAATTACTGTAAAAAGCATAATCTACAGTTCGGATACAAGTTTTTACAAAAGTTTTATAAAATGATAAACTTCACATTTCAGCCTTCAAACCATTTTTAAGAAAATGGATGAGTCAAAAATAGGGCTGTCAATCGATTAAAATTTTTAATCTAATTAACCACACCTTTTTTCTGTGATTAATCGTGATTAATCACACACTTCATGAAATTAAGCATAAATGAGTGTCCCGTCATTATAAAACTCCCCTTTCACTCAGCATCAGTGAAGTGGAGCAACACAGCGTCCCACCAGTCCTTGTTTAAGACTATCATCCACAGACGACTGGGTTTGGGTGCAGAAAGGGGCACTTTTACTGCTTTATAAAGTAAGCAGCACAGCTAATACAACTCTTCAGTTTCTGAGCATTAAAAAATGAAACCGAAAGAAAGTGGGACCCTGAGATGCGTACTGTACTGAGAGCATGATCAGATTTCAGAGATGTCACACACTGACCAGGGGAGTGGCTCCGGAGGTTTCAACAACCTGTCAATCTTCCTCAGCGGGACTCCGCCTCCACGATCACTGACCTATCACAGAACAACACGGTTCACATTAAACCGGGCTTTACTGTTTTATGGCCTATTATTGATCAAAGAGTCTACCATTACATTAAATGCAGAGTTATACCAGCTTTCAAAAGCTTGGGGTTGGCTGGATTTATTTGATAAAAAATGCAATAAAATCATTATTTTATAGTTTAATATATATTAAAATATAATTTAATCCTGTGATCAAAGCTGAATTTTCAGCATCATTACTCCAGTCTTCAGTGTCACATGATCTTTCAGAAATCAGTATAATATGCTGATTTGCTGCTCAATAAACATTTATTACTATTATCAATGTTGAAAACGATTTCTGTGGAAACGTGATTTTTGTTTTTTTTCAGGATTCTTGGAACAGAAAGTTCAAAAGAACAGCATTTATTTGAAATAGAAATATTTTTGTAACTTTGTCACTTTGTTCAATTTAATGCATCCTTGCTGAATAAAAGTATTAATTTCTATCAAAAGAAAAAAAAAATCTTAATGACCCCAGACTTTTTTTTGTAACATTATAAATGTTTTACTGTCATGTTTGATGTTTTAATGCATCCTTGCTGAAAGAAAGAAAGAAAGAACAAAAGAACGAAGGAAGGAAGGAAGAGTAAAAGAAAGAACAAAAGAATGAAGGAAGGAAGAAAGAAAGAACAAACAAAAGAATGAAGGAAGGAAGAGTAAAAGAAAGAAAGTGAAGAAAGAAAGGAAGGAAAAGAAAAATAAAGAATTAACAAAAGAATGAAGGAAGAGGAGAAAAAGAAAGAAAGAGAAGAAAGAAAGGGAGGAAGGAAGAGAAAAAGAATGAAGGAAGAAAGAAAGAAAGAACAAATGAAGAAAGAAAGAAGGAAAAAGAAAGAAAGAACAAAAGAATTTAGGAAGGAAGAGAAAAATAAAGAAGGAAAGAAAAAAAAGGAAGGAAGGAAGAGAAAAAGAACAAAAGAATGAAGGAAGAAAGAAAGAACGAACAAAAGAATGAAGGAAGGAAGAAAGAAAGAACAAACAAAAGAATGAAGGAAGGAAGAGTAAAAGAAAGAAAGTGAAGAAAGAAAGGAAGGAAAAGAAAAATAAAGAATTAACAAAAGAATGAAGGAAGAGGAGAAAAAGAAAGAAAGAGAAGAAAGAAAGGGAGGAAGGAAGAGAAAAAGAATGAAGGAAGAAAGAAAGAAAGAACAAATGAAGAAAGAAAGAAGGAAAAAGAAAGAAAGAACAAAAGAATTTAGGAAGGAAGAGAAAAATAAAGAAGGAAAGAAAAAAAAGGAAGGAAGGAAGAGAAAAAGAACAAAAGAATGAAGGAAGAAAGAAAGAACGAACAAAAGAATGAAGGAAGGAAGAAAGAAAGAACAAACAAAAGAATGAAGGAAGGAAGAGTAAAAGAAAGAAAGTGAAGAAAGAAAGGAAGGAAAAGAAAAAAAAGAATGAAGGAAGAGGAGAAAAAGAAAGAAAGGGAGGAAGGAAGAGAAAAAGAATGAACAAAAGAATGAAGGAAGAAAGAAAGAAAGAACGAACAAATGAAGAAAGAAAGAAGGAAAAAGAAAGAAAGAACAAAAGAATGAAGGAAGGAAGAGAAAAAGAAAGAAAGACTTGTGAATGGTAATTTCAGGAACTCTGTGATTTATGGTATAAGTTAGTGTTTCCCAACCGGGGTGCCGTCTGTCGAGAGCAGGGGTGCCGTGTAAAAAATCCTTTTTTAATATTTTTA
>NW_015549571.1:1323639-1328934 GCF_001515605.1 Sinocyclocheilus anshuiensis
GTCAGTCTAATTGAGATGAGTCCAGCTGGCTGTTTGGTGAAGTGAGGCGTCACCACAGATCTGACCGCATCTGTACCTTCACAGTCAGGTCCTCGTGGCCCAGGACGATCTGCACATGCACTGGGGGATACTCCATGGCATCTTCATAAAGCTCCATGGTGGCGCGCATGGCATTCTGCAGGAGTCACACAACATATTTATAGCTCAGCATGCTGCTGCTCACCTAAAAGAGCAAAGCCATTCACTGCACATCATGAGACACAACAGCATACGTGATCTAAAACTCATATTAACACTCTACTCAGAACTCCGGGCAAATATTCTCTCCAGATGAGTGCATACTTCAATATTTCAGCAGTGAGAACTGAAGCACAGCACCTTAAAGAGCTCAAACACCATGTGGTACAGATGAGACGGCACATACACCACAGCAATGGGTTTATCAGGCCCTTTAACTGCAGCGGAGACACAAAAGAAACAGCACTCACACGTCATGTGGAAAGCTGATGGTTTACTAATCATTCATTCAGTCTTGTAGTAAATGTGCGTGCAGCAGGAAGCTACCGTTAAATTCTTCCAGTACTAACTCAGGTGAGTTCATATAATACCGGTCGCAAAGGTTTCGGGCATTTTCATAAGCATCTGAAATACAGTAACGGGAAAAGGTTGAAATATTGAACAGGAAAACTGATGTTTTATAGATTCTGAAGAAAATATAAATGGCGCTCGTCAAGGGAAAAGTTGCTGTTGTGGCTGTGTGCCAGGGCACTGCTACATTGTTTCTTAACGTGTTTTGGGTGGTTGCTAGGGCATTCAGATCATATTTCAACTCAAAATTCATAAATAAATCAATCATTATGGCTTAAATTAAGTCTACCTTTCCCCATTTTCATTACTGCAGAAAAAATAATGAAAAATGTCAAATGCATTCAAACATTTAATCACAGTAACATTGGCTCTACTGAATTAAATTTATGCTGACATAAACATTTGATCAAATTCTCATTACTGTAATGTGTCTAGATGTTTTACTTTTAAGGGTTGTTTTTTGCTGTTCTTAGTGAAGTTTCTTATAAGTTATAAATTACTGCATAAATGATATATTACTTAAATTGTGTTCATATACGTTTAAGTATTTATTCATCATGGTAGCATTTGCAGTACTGAATTTATGCTGATTTGAAAATAAAAAAAACGTGTCCCTTTTAGACTTGCACTCTATTCATTTACTGCTTGTTTTCTTTAAAAAATAAAAAAACTAATACTAGCTTTTCTAATCTTTTTTGTATTCTATCTATTGGTTTTCTTTTTATTTATTATACAATTAACAAAAGCAAAAAAAGGCCTCTAACACTAGCTTGCTCTATTCTTTTTTCTATCTGTTTTCTTTTTATTTATTATATCATTTAAAAAACCCTTGCTATGTGTACTGCATTAAGCTAACTGAGACTTGTTATAGCACTTGCATATCATTGCTCTCTTGTAAATGTAAAAAAGTATTTTAAAAAAATGAGAATTTTGAGGGAACATTTTCTTAATTGTCAATGCCTCGTTAATAAAAAATCTTTAATTATTGCTACATGTTTATGAGATGGATAGATCACTGTCACCTTTCACGACATCAGTGACACAACAGCTGGGGTCAATGCTGCCGATCTGTTTGGGATGAGCAGGATTGTCACGTATCTTTCCTCCAAACAGAAGAGCTGGAAACACACAGACAGACATCTTACTGGTGGTGAAACAACACAGCTCGATGTTTACTGGCTGACCCATCAATCCATGATATCTGGGAAACTTGTAAACATGCTGCTAATCCAATCTACACGTTCCAGAAGCCCCATTCATCGGACTGTGCATTTCTGCTGTCCATCATGGAGCGCATTATAAAGCATCGTGTGTGTGTGTGTGGGTCTCACTGTGCTGGTTCAGGAGCATTCTGATGGAGATCCTGCTCATGTAGAACCGGTCCAGGAAGTACTGGATGTTCTGGCTGGAGACCGGGTCGGTCCCGTAGGTCTCCTTGTATTCCACCACTCTTTGAGCCATGGTGGGCACCACGTCATTGTGACGGTTCCTGATCTTAATCACAGCATCTGTGAAGCTAAAACAACAGAAGTGAGTGAGTGAGTGTGTGTGAGAGAGTGAGTGAGTGAGAGTGTGTGTGTGTGTGTGTGTGTGTGTGTGTGTGTGTGTGTGTGTGAGAGAGAGAGAGAGAGAGAGAGAGAGAGAGAGAGAGAGAGAGAGAGAGAGAGTGTGTGTGTGTGAGCACAGGTAGGACTGGAAGGTAGAGGTCTTCATGGGTCCACTTGGATTGAGACCCAAGTGCATTTGGGTTCAAAACTTAAGACGGGTGCTTTAGACACGGGTCGGGTCTGATATTAGTAGCCTTGGGTTTGGGATCATTTTTAATAAATGCAGTTTTATCAAATAGACCCAAGAAGACGAAAGTTATTTTAAAACATGCCAACCTTTCACTTCTCATTTTGAGCATTTAGCAATATTTTATTATTCAAAACAAATGCATATCAAGAATTCTATTATATTATTATTATTATCCCCCTTCTTCTCTGTCAATCCATGCTTCTGTGTAAATTACCAAACACTACAAATACAGATGCATGCAGCAGCAACATGTGATGACATGTTTCCATAGTTATTAATAGTGTAAATCTAGCAAACATTAGAGTGAAAAATTGAAGGGGGTCTGAATACTTTCCGTACCCACTGTATATATATATATTCATTTATACTTTGGAGTTTTTTTATTTTTTTAGTTAGCATTAAATTACAGAAAACTCGTTAACACTGCTGCATGAGTGTTTCTAATGCAGTGATGTCAAATTTGACATCTTTCTTTCATTTGACCAACATTTCATAATATAAAAATTATTAAAGTTATTTTTATATATATATAAAATTTCTGAAATTAATTTAAGTTATATTGAAATTTTCTTCTAAAATTAGCATTTTCATCAGGCTCTTATGTTTATGTTCAGTTATTTCACTTTAATGGCAATGAAAAGAACCAATCAAGCCTGATAAAATTGCTCCTTTTAGAAGAAAATGTCAAATGGCACTTAGAGGCTTTCGCATCCGAACTCTTCATGTGTATATATAACTATACTTTGCGTTATAATACCATGGCATTAAATTACAGAAATGCTCTTGGGGCAAATGTAGTTATATTTGTTGTAGTAGAGTTGTTAACCTAACTATGAAGACTTCTGTTTCTGAGAACCCTAGTAATTTGAAAGGGTCCGTCCTTAGGACCCAAGAAGACCTCTACTAGAAGGTATTTGATGAATCTCTTACTCTTGTATGAGCATTTCATCATCAACATCCCTGTCCTTGAACTCCAGTATATCCTGGAAGCTGTGCATGTACAGGTGCATCTCAATAAATTAGAATGTCGTGGAAAAGTTCATTTATTTCAGTAATTCAACTCAAATTGTGAAACTCGTGTATTAAATAAATTCAATGCACAGAATTACTGAAATAAATGAACTTTTCCACGACATTCTAATTTATTGAGATGCACCTGTACCTGCAGAGATGCAACACAACCACAGAACGTAGCTTACATATGCACACATATCAGAATAATTAGTGCGCATGTGTGCATTCACACCGACCAGCTTTGCACCAGGCGCACTGAAGGAGTTCTCAGAAGATTATCAGGCAATACATCTATCTCCTTCATTATATTTGCCAGCCTGACAGGCAGCTCCTGTCTTAGGAACGTGAATGACGTTTTCGCACATGCATTCTCTGAACCTGCAGAGGGAAAATGTAGAGAGACATCATCATTGAGTTTTGGTACATGCACTGATTCTATCCAGCATTACACTGATGCAATAGTTTTATGGCATCTTTAATTTTCTCCTTTCACTGATTTTAGTTAGTAGGTTTTAGTAATGTTGTTGTGTTTTATTTAGTTGTTTATTTCCTTTTTATTTTAGTTTATTAGGTTATTTAAACCTTGAACTAAATGAAAATTAAATTTTTTTGTTATAATATGTAATCTCCAACATACTTTTTCCGAACATTCTTCTCTATTCGAATCCATTTAAAATCGTCATGGTACTACAAGGATGACATTTTTAGATATTCCAACTTTTATTTTTTTCTTAATTAAGCTCATATTTTCTGGTCCAAAACCCAATCAGCAGAAAACTGCATACTTGTTTCTCGAAGTATGAAGTTGAATGTCAGTCATGTTCGCACATGCAGCGTTTCATTCAAAACCAGTGACATCCAGTGCAGTTTTCACACTTCTGTATCACTCAGTAGTGACACTGCAATCATTATATGGGTCATTCTACAGAAACGTCCACTTTTGGTATGGCAAGATGTCTTAAAATGTATTTCTTTTTTTAACATTTAAACTTAGACCACATTATTATATTATCTTTTGACTTTATGAATACACATAAATGACAGCTTAATGGTTTTTTATATTTTTTGTGCATTTATTTAAAGACCACATGTACCATTTTTTTGTCACTGGTGTTACCTTACTTCTCTGGCAATTTTAAAGGTTTTTGTGAAATATTATTTCTAAATTTTTTAGTACATGTAGTCAGAGTTACAGAACAATAATGATAATGCAACAAGTAAGGAGATTATGTTTTGTTTATTTTAATCAGGTTTGTTAAAAGTGTGATTGAATGATGTTAGTTCATTTGCGCAACTATGTATTTGCTATAACAATGAAAATATTTGTAAAAACAGTTATAAACAAGTAATGATGCAATCCTTTACATCTTAACTCTTGAGTGAAGCAGAATTCAATAGATGTAAAATTATTATCATGTCACATGTGACACATTTTATAGAATGTGACAGAAAAAAAGTAACACCAATATGAAAATATGAATATAACACAATATGAAACACCAGTGACATACATAAGACCAAAGATCCTTATTCTTTAACTACAATTAAGTAGATAAGACTAAATTGTTACATTTGGCATACATTTGGCAATCAGTGAAAGCAGTTAGTAAAAGAGCATCAACGTAAACTGATCTTTACTGGTGTTACCCATTAGGAAGGTAACACCAGTGACAGTAACACCAGTGACAATTTTCATGAAAAATGCATTTTACAAAATGTCTGCTGCAAGGTATCAAACCACATGTTGTCAATCATGGTATACTCTCTAAATTAAGTAGTTTAATCCATTTGTATTCTAGTTTTGTACAATTCCCTAACAATAAAGTAGGTCATACCAGTGACTTCAACTAAAAGCTTCATATGAAATCATGAGAGACAGTGGACTTCACATGGGCC
>NW_015549571.1:1329545-1332893 GCF_001515605.1 Sinocyclocheilus anshuiensis
TGTCAACTTCAAAGAATACACAGGAGGTAACCCTTACATCAAAGTCAATATTTTTTCCATCAATACAGTAGTTTTAGCTGCTTTCTTATTAAGCCATGTGAGAATTGATTAGTTCATCTCTCGGGTCTTCGGGTTTGAGTCGTTCGTTCATCACGTGACAGCCCCATAAGTTTAACCAATGCAGTGTGAGCCGGAAAGAGAATTGATTAGTTCATCTCTTGAAGACTTGTCAGATAAGAGGTGAGGTGAGCTAATCATAGACTGAAGACCCAGGTAAACAATGAATTAATCTTTTCTGTTTCTTATAGCAGTTTTTTATTGTTTGTAGTGTGATCAACGTTTGCGTAAGTAGTAGACGTATTAGGGAAGTAACGTAACATTTGAATTACATTTTGCTAAAATTAACGAAATGACTCGAAAAAAGATTCGTTCATTTTGCTGAACGAGACTTAAAGGTCCGAGTCGGTAAAATGATCCGAACTTCCCATCACTAGTGAGAACTACCCAGTGCTGAAACGGGGGGTTTCATGACCCTTTAATAGACAGAACATTGAAGGGCACTTCCCATCCAATATATCGCAATAAGCATTGTGCTTTGGTAATTTTAATATGAAACAAAGTCTCAGATTCCAAATTCTGTCCATTGTATTTCAGTATTCAAACAATAAATGCCATTTTGGCGCTGTTTAATGTGGAGGAAGGAAGTCAAGTGATGTCATCAGTGTGATTTTTATTTCAAAATAAAAGATTTTTGTTAAACGGTAAACACCAGTGACACAACTCCAGGGGACCACTACTTTCATTATATATTTTATAATATTTATTTGGCATTTTGTTTTTTTATGTCATTTACATCATATATTTGATAGTTATGAATACATCATTGTATTTTAAATGGTAGGTTTTTGACCTCAAAATAAAGCACTTTTCCTCTGTACATGGCTGTGGGGACGAGCAGTTTTGTGGTGCTTGGAATTTTTTATAATTAATTAAAAATAAATATTGCCACATTGATGGCTCAAGAGGGTGTAATTGTTCAAATAACACATTGTTTTATTTTAAAATATAAAAAAATTGTAACACTAAATTGTTTTTCAAGTGTAATATTTCTGTAAAGGCTAGGGACAGAAAAGTGGACGTTTCCATAGAATGACCCAAATACATGACTGTTGTGAATCCCGATGAGCAGCCGTGCGTGTGTGTGTGTGTGTGTGTGTGAACTCATGCGAGCCGCAGGAGCATCAGTGAACGCTAGGCCTGTCACCGCAGTTTGCAGCACACTGTCCTCAAGCATCTGAACAACAGCGGCTGAGCTCCCACCAGCACAACAAACACTGAAAACACCCTGATCTCTGAGCTGCTTCCTTGCTTGATTAGCAAACTGCTTCGCCAGGCTGCTGTAAACAAGTTAATACTGCATGAACATAGATGTTTCTGTAAGTCAGAGCACATCCACTCTTGTTTTTCTTCTCTTCTTCTTCTGTGGGTTTGTTGACGGGTTGTAAACCAGCATTTGGATGCATACCGCCACCTCCTGTGCTGGAGTGTGAAGTGGTTTCAGTCTAGGTTTTAATACAGCCTTAAAGGGATAGTTCACTCAAAAATGAAAATGTGATGTTTATCTGCTTACCCCCAGGGCATCCAAGATGCCCTGGAGGTAAGCAGATAAACATCACATTTTCATTTTTGGGTGAACTATCCCTTTAATCGCTTTCTTGGTTCTTGTTTTGAATTTGACATATTTCATACTGTAAATTGTTTCCATACTATAGTCTGTGGGTCTCTTTGGAGCTCATTCCTTTTCTGTCCATCATAGCTGGGACAAAATAACAGCGCATAATCAACTGTTTCTTGACATAATCCACATTATCATATATGCTATGAGGTGTATAATGAAGTTTTGTATGATTCATCCATAATCTTGTTAAAATTATCTGATCTTCTCTTCTTATGTTTTGTGAGAGTCCACTCTGTTTTACTTCCGCATTACGTGCGTCTTTGGGTCACGTGACTGTTGTGGATGGACCTTTTCCTTGGCTCTGTTTTTCCTTTTTTCCGGGTTTCTCAGCAGTGGAAGTCGTCATAGTTGGGTTAACTTTGAGAGCAATGAATAGGAGAGTACCACAAATATATATTTTTTGCATTCCCATTTGCTCAAATAGCAAAAGAAAAACTCCACAATAGTGTTTTCATGACAAAAAGAATGTCAAATTAATGAAATAGTAAAAAAAAAATTGAGAGAATACTCAATTACTCAAACTAGACTGATAAAGGCAGTCAGAAGATAGTCAATTAGCATTAACTATTTTTATTTATTAATTTTTTTTGGTAATTTGATGCAAAGGTGATATAATACAAAGTACAGTGTTACATGTATTTACAAAAAATCTAAATATAAAAAAACTTTGAGGATTTGTGATGCTGATTTGTTTACATCTCTGACTGCCTTAAAGGGATAGTTCACCCAAAAACGAAAATGTGATGTTTATCTGCTTACCCCCGAGGCATCCAAGATGCAGGTGACTTTGTTTTTTCAGTAGAACACAAACGAAGATTTTTAACTCAAACTCAAAGTCTGTCAGTCATATAATGGCAGTCAATGGGCTCCACGGCTTTGAGAGTAAAAAAAAAAACATACAGAGACAAAACCAATTTAAACCCTGCGGCTCGTGACGACACATTGAGGTCTTAAGACACGAAACGATCGGTCTGTGCAAGAAACTGAACAGTATTTATATAATTTTTTTACCTCTGATCCACCGCAATGTCCACAACTGTCCTGAGCGCGTTCACAACACCCAGCGCGTGACGCGTGTATGTGCTCTGGCATAGTAGACGCATGAGCGGAAGCGATCTATCGCGCGTATACATCACTCATTGGATGTTGTGAAACATTCTGACCTCAACACACTAATAGACCGTTACCATCGACTGGAGCAGATTCTTTGACAGTCAGAGAGGAGCACACACCTAATGACTGAGTCAGTCTACACACTTAAGGACTGGCGCGTCACGACTGGACAAATTCTGCCGAACCAAAAACAAACAAAACAAAAAAACAACTCACAAAAACCGCAGCGAGCTCCCACAGCTGCTCCCGCCCCACTAAAGACAACACTGCGGACAACACGGTGCTTTTAGCTATTGAAACGTTAAGGTTTGTTTTACTTTTCTTAATATAACAGAAAACATTAGCTTTCCTGATATGTTGGTGTTCCTAATAAATGTCACAGCAATGAGTCTTGAATATGTTTTGCATTAAGTCCGATGCTTCTCTTTCTTTTTGGAATTATTGCTTGAAAAAGACACATTTCATGATAAACGTTTAGTCAAACAATAATATATTAT
>NW_015549571.1:1332963-1345626 GCF_001515605.1 Sinocyclocheilus anshuiensis
ATAAAGATATAATATATAAAATGTATATATATATATATATATATATATATATATATATAGGCCTATATAGGCTACAGAATAATTTTATTTCGTCATATTTGTGATTTATGATGTTTTTATGAAAATTTTGTTTTATAGAATAGCTAGGGTATTCGTTATGTTCATATATTGCTTATGATGAAACGTCATTAGCCTAGCCTATTTGTTATGAAGTTGATTTAAAATTCTTCATAACAAATTTTAAGAAGAAGTTCAATTTAGGAAAGAATGAAATTAGATCTATAGGCTCATTTTCTTAACTTTTATTAGACTGCAGATCGGAAATAAAAATAATTCTTGATAATCTTTAAAATGAGAGAAATCACTGACATAATTTAGACTATACTTTCTTCGACTGCAGAAAAAACTAAACCATTTAATTTGCAGTGTTAACTTGTGAAATAAATGAAAAACAATATAACAGAAAACATTAGCTTTCCTGATATGTTGGTGTTCCTAATAAATGTCACAGCAATGAGTCTTGAATATGTTTTGCATTAAGTCCGATGCTTCTCTTTCTTTTTGGAATTATTGCTTGAGAAGACACATTTCATTATGTATTTTTAAATGCCTAGGCCTATGTTTAATTCCCTTAATTATAACATTTCTAAAATGCCTAGGCCTATGTTTCATTCCCTTAATTATAACATGTCTAGCGTTATTTTTAAACGTTTAGTCAAACAATAATATATTATCTCATGTATGTCTAAAATCAGGGCTTAAAAATTTATTGGTTTTAAGTAATAAAAACAATAGGCTTTTTTTCCGTTACATTTCCCGAGTTACAGGTTAGAACGAAATAAAACAAATATTTGAAAAAATTTTAAAATGAATGCTGAATGATTGACAGTGAACGCATCTCCACTGCATAGCCGCATACAATCATTGGTGTCAGTCGCAAATATTAAACATGTTTTAGGCTACAAGTGTGTGTTTCACTAGCTCCGTTCCCATGGACACCTTTTGTTTGATCTAATTCTGGATATTTCCAGCCTAAGACGTGTGATTAATCAGCCCGATCTCAAGGCAATTTGTACATATTTTACAAGGTGGCAGATTCCTGGTGAGCTCACTCATACAAATTCATACGATTTGTGCTAAATCATATGTATTTTATGAGTTGCACAAGTCGTATGAATTTGTACGAATGACCTACACCTAACCCCACCCCTAAACATACCGTCACTGGGGTCTAGACAAATCATACAAAATCGTAGGAGTGAGGTTGTACGAATTAGCCACCTTGTAAAATACATACGAATTGGTCGTGAGATAGCGTTGGATTAATCCGTATCTAAAGCATGTCTACACCAAGAGAACCCATTATAATCAGTTGATGCGGTGACCACACGGGAAGTGGCGCGAGGCGGCAAATCTTCTACAGTAGGCTAATTGATGCCTCCTTCTATCCCGAATCTTTGAAACATGCATTGTATGCATTGAAAGTGAAACCTAAAAAAACAGCTTGCATAAGAAAGTGATTGCACGCTTTCACAAGCTTCAGCAAATGCAGGTGATCACAGATTGCACGCTTCCCAGCCGAAACAACCCCCTACGTGAAACTGAAATAATAACCCGTGATATAAGATTTTGGCCATATTGCCCATCTAAATCATTCATCCCACACTATCAACAGGCGTGTCATGTAGGCTACACTTTTTGTACTTCGTTTTGGCACCACAAGGTGTCACTGTGGCCTCAACGCTTACCCCTCGCCTACTCTGGCTCGATTGCTATTCCTGAGGTAAAACACGCCCTCCTCATTACCCTACGGACAAAGAAATGTAGAAATAAATAAATGTGAAAAAAATAAATAAATACATAAATGTGAAAATAAATAAAAGTGGAAATAAATAAATGTATAAATAAAAATAAAAAAATGTGGAAAAAAAATACATAAATAATTAAATAAACATAAATATTTTTTTATTTTTGCTTTTTTACTTTTTTTTGTATATTTATATATTTATTTATTTATATTTGCTTTTTTACATTTCTTTCTTTATAATTATGGCAGGGCTGGCATTCCATAATTTCATGCATGAGATTAATGGCTGAGACCTTTCAGTTCTGCATGTGCTCCTTCTTGGTACTTATCTATAGTCTTAAAAGATTTAATGGGAGCCACTTGACTCAGCTTCTCACTCTTAAGATGATTTTGTTGTCAGTGTAACACCCTTATTGGTGAGTCTATCCTTAGGGATTTTGCTCTCAGTCAGGTGAAAGTTTTGCTGCTGAAGCTAGGTTAACTACCTAAGGTTGGATTGCTCTCAAGTTGTAGTGTTGCAGTCATTTTCTCCTATGCCCTTTGAATTGCAGAAGGCTGAGAGATTGTGCAGGCATTGCCCTATATGTGTGTTTGTCCTGTAATGGATTTACATTGACTGCATATAAGCCAGTGGTGTAAATCTAATCAGCTGTTTTCTTGATTTGTGGGCCACAACAAGGGTGTTGCTGCTAAGAAACAAATGAAGTCACATTCGGTAAAGGATGCAGTTTCTCTTACTTAAGGAGCTTGGGTTGAACTCACCTTTTGGCATTTAAATTCACTATCCTAGAAGTGTTGCTTCTTTGGCATTATCTTATTTTACAGTAGTTACAGCTACTATTTCTTCACACGAACATCTGAGGATTGATGGTCCAGTGTTCCTTTTAGGCATGCACTGTTGATGCCATCAGCCAATGAACTGTTGTCAGTGATCATGTACTCATAATCAGTTTCTTATTTTTAGAAATTAATTTACAGAAGTCTAATGTACGCTGCTGCCTTATTATTTATTATTATAAATAACTATGTATATTGTCTTGAGTCGTGATTCATTTAGTTTCTTCATTCTAATTCTTCATATTTGTTCAGCTTTTTGGCAGTTTCTCACTATATAGACTGCAAATTACGTAGTAACTTCTAACACAGTTGTATGCAATATTTCTAAAGTTTACAGTTTTACTGAATTTCCATACAGATCATTTTGAACGAGACACAGAGAGAGTTCCAGCAGAGAATCCAGCAAAGATCTTGAGGAGCTGAGAGAGGCAGTGGAGTCTCATAAGGTGAGTTTAGAGAAGAACAGAGGTTCGAGACTCTGCTTGGATTCTGTTTATGATTGTGGGTCGCAGGCACCAGTAAGAGCTGATTTAGATGTGTGTTTAACAGCGCTCTGCAGAGACAGCAGTAGAGGACAGTGAGAGGATCTTCATTAAGAGAAGCCACTCTAAGGTGATGCAGATGATCAGAGAACAGGAAAAGGCTGCAGTGGGTCGAGCTGAAGGACTCATCTATCGACTGGAGCAGAAGATTCATGAACTGAGGAGGAGAGATGCTGAGCTGGAGCAACTTTCTCACACAAATGATCACATCCTTTTTCTCAAGGTAACACATCTGAAATAGAGAAATGTGGTTTTAACATGACCTTACAATTAGATGCTTTTTAAATTTCAGCTTAATTACTAGACATATGTAAAATTACTAGAACAGAAGTGCTAGATTACACCTGAGGAGCCCAGGAGAACACCAAGAATATGATTAATACCAGAATGGCGCAACTATTGCAAATAAAGTGCCGATATAAACAAGCAGGATAATATATGATTGTACAGACCAGTGGTGGATGTTTGGATGTCATTAAGGGTTTTGTTTTGTATGTTTATTGTTTGTGTTTATTTCTTCCTGTAGAGTTTCCAGTCTCTCGCTGTATCTCCTGAATCTGCAGATACATCCAGCATCACTGTCAGCTCTCTCCTCTCTTTTGATGAAGTGAGAAAGTCCCTCTATCAACTGAAAGAAAAACTGCAGGGTTTCTGTAGAGAGGAGATAGACAAGATATCTGGCAACGGTAAAGTAGCAGACTTTCATTTACTCTTAGTCATCATGGAATATAAAAACGTGTAATGGGAACTATACTAATTATGCCTGTTTATTTTTTCTTAGTAACATATGTTGAAATTATTCCCACCAATGAACCCAAGATCAGGGAGGAGTTCCTGCAGTGTAAGACACAGTGGAAACACACACACACACACACACACATTGGCACTTCTATCGTTATCAGGACTTTCCACTGATTCAATTGTTTTTACACTGATCAGAGAGAATGCAAATAAGATGATATATTTGTTGCACAATTTCTGATATACATCAATTGTTACACTGCTGTAGGCCCCAGAGAGGCCTACAGATTAAATGCATTTACATTTAATACATGATTTTGTGTTTGATCTCTTTTAGATTACAGTAAGTTCACTCTGGATCCAAACGCAGTGAATGAACATCTCCGTCTGGAATGGAGTGGTTAATGTCCCTAACGTAGTCCAGCAGTGTCCTGATCATCCAGACAGATTTGAGGATTATCCTCAGGTGTTGTGTAGAGAGTGTGTGTGTGTGTGTGTGTGTGTGTGTGTGTGTGTGTGTGTGTGTGTGTGTGGACGCTCCCGCGGGTGTGGACGCTGCCGCTGGGAGCTCGAGTGGAGTGGTGATGATGGTGTGGATATGTCAGTAGTATCATATAAGAGCATCAGCAGGAAAGGAGGGAGAAACGAGTGTGTTTTTGGATGCAATGATCAGTCCTTTGGACTGCTCTGCCTTACTTTACTCATTCTGGCACAATAACAGCTCCACTGATCTTCCTGTACCATACGGTCGCTGCAGAATAGGAGTGTATGTGGATCACAGTGCAGGAACTCTGTCCTTCTACAGCGTCTCTGACACAATGAGCCTCATCCAGAGTCCAGACCACATTCACTCAGCCGCTCTATCCTGGGTTTGCAGTTCACGGTGGATCAACAGTGAAAGTATGTGATCTAACGATATAGATTACAGAAAGATGACTGTAATGTGTAATAATACATAATGTGGCTTTAAGCCACATGTTGAATCAGTAACTGAAATATTACTGGAGTCTCTCATTGACTATCAATAATACATACAACTTAAATGAAGCTAAAAATATCAGATGTCAACAGAGTAAAACTATTAGATCATATAAAAGGTAATATTTGTTGTGCTGTTTACATTGACAGTAGCCTACTTGAAATGGTCAATTGTAGGCTACGTTTTACAGTTTATAGGCCTTATAGTTAGGCATTTAATTTAATTTTATTCTATTTTGAAATATTCAAATGCTGCTGTCCATGTGCTTGATTTGAGATAAAGCCGATAGGAAGTTTTGCCGTCTGTTTTAGTTGCTGTTAGTGTAGGCTACATTAATGACACCCTAATTAAAATGTTAATTCATTCAAAAGTCATTGTTTGAAAATACAGCTCTGATTAAATTCTGCATAGGCTATAATGCATAATATGGAAATTAATCATATAATATATTAAAGGTGTTGGCTCATTTTGAAGATTTGATGTACCCTTGTGTCTGTAGCATTGCTGAGACGAAAGAGCAAATATAGGCTACATATGGAAGCTGTGATAATCGATAGGATAAAACTAAAGCAAAAAGTTTACTAAAACAATATCTGGGTAATTTTTGTTGTTTACTTTGAAAATCGCGTTTTTGACATTGGGTTATTTGGTCCTCCCCGGCACCGGTCAGACGCTGCATCGCGCACCCGGAAACTGAGCAGTGCAACAAAAGCAGCGCTTTCTGCAGGCAACAAACACCCCCAGGTCTGTTCACAACATGCTTTCAGCTCAGAGAAAACATTTCAGTAGTGTGTTTATGACACGAGTCTACTGTTCATCCGTCAGTTTGTCACTTTTTATGTGTTGGGTGGAGTCCAGCAGTAACGTTTGGTTTGGTTTGCTACTGTGAATTCATCAGCTAGCAATAACAAATATTAAACTCTTCTGTTTATATTTATATATATATATATATATATATATGTATGCAGTTCTTCTGTTTGTTGTGCTGTGAGAGGGCAGAAGTTAATCTCATTCAGATAAAACCCGTTAAATCCGATTTAAGGAGATCTACAGTGAATGTTTTCCAGTAATCTGTTTCTAGACCAAGAGGAGAGAGAAGTACAGACCTGAAATAGATGATTTGACTTAAAGGGATAGTTCACCCAAAAATGAAAATGTAATGTTTATCTGCTTACCCCCAGGGCATCTAAGATGTAGGTGACTTTGTTTCAGATACACATCACATTTTCATTTTTGGGTGAACTATCCCTTTAACGTTTGTGCTGTGTGTTACCAGTGTTTGTGTGTGTGATGTGTAGTATTAACAGAAACAAACACCATCTGATGCTCTGTGTCTGTACTTTTTTGCTATTCTTGAGGGTCACATTTCTGAAAATGCCCTCAGAAATCTACAGAAAATATTTGGACAGTTAAATCACACTTAAAATGTTTGAAACCACTGTAGTGTAGGCCTATAACAAATGTAAATGTAGTGTCATTCATTAAAAAAAAAAAAGAAGAACCACATTTTTTAAGCAAACTTTTCACAAAGAGAAGTTTTAAATGTTAGATTAAGTTAGATGTCAGATTTTAATATTCGTAATCCAGAAAGTTCACATTTAATAATAAGATGATAAGATGAATGACACCTAGGTGAACTCAAGGAGAAAAGTCTTAATATATCCACTTAAAATCACAAAAATATCTGTTACGAGCAGGAATAATGTAGTTTTGAGAAAAGATCCTGCCGTATTTGTTGCCCTTTGGACCAGATAGGAAGTTAGTAGAATAAACTGCTACTCTATTTTTGAAGTGTTCAGTTTAACAGTGGTTATATTGTGCTGTAAACTCCTCCTAAGATCACGGGTTTTGCTGTGATGTATCAGGACTCATGCAGATGGCAGAAAATATCGGAGCGAATGATAAATCTGTTCTGTAATCCTCAGTGAGAGATTAGGCCGTTCCCTCTTTGTTTTTCAAGTGCATGTTTTAATTTGGTCATTAAGCGCTGTAGAGAGTGTGCTCTGTGGAGAGAGTCAGGTGCTGCGGCACACAAAAGACAGATTAGAGACACAAGCGTGATCCTGTTAATCTGTCTGAAGAGGCTGGGACGGGCCGACAGACAGGCGGCAGTGAATGGGGTCCTGAGACCAGGTGAAGGGGTCTCTCTCTTTCCCTCTGCGGTTTATGGTCCTCTGTGAATATGTTTTACTATCTGCTGAGGATGTTAATCGAAATGAGACACTGAAGGTTGTGTGCTACAGTGATTTTGGTAATCGGTGTTGATAGAAGAGCCTAATAACATTTATTTCTTTACAGTAAGCAGCACTTGGTTAGATATGTATATGTAAGTCAAATATCTGTTTTGTAGATGGGTCATTACTCGAAGTCAGAGCCTTTTGCATCCCTCAGAAATAATCAAACATAGATTTGATATAACAACAAATAAGTGTGCAATTTAAAAACAAAGCAATACTATGTATGCTTTCATCAATATTACATAAAAAAAGTCAATTAAATATTAATTTATATAATAATAATAATTGGCCTGTCCCTAACTATGATTTTTCTTTTTCAGAAGGACTTTTAATTTGCTAAATGAAGGCAAAATGATATAAAAATCACATTTGCACATTGTTCTAAATGTAGTCTCATTGTTAAACAATGTTTTTGGCATAATTATGCATTTTTTTCTATAAAATTTAAATCGTTTTATTGGTGTCCCCTGATTTCATGCAATGTCAATCCTGTTACCATTTTTAAAATGTAAATTTAAACCACTATGATTTTTCTTTTTCAGAAGGACTTTTAATTTGCTAAATGAAGGCAAAATTATATAAAAATCACATTTGCATATTGTTCTAAATTTAGTCTCATTGTTAAACAATGTTTTTGGCATAATTATGCATTTTTTTTCTATAAAATTTAAATCGTTTTATTGGTGTCCCCTGATTTCATGCAATGTCAATCCTGTTACCATTTTAAAAATCTAAATTTAAAAAAAAAAATTTCTACAAGTAAAATCCTTTCAAAGTGTACAGTATGTGCTTTTGTGAACTTGACTATTAGCTAGCAACTAGGGTTGTGACGGTGAGGAAATTTTCCCACCGGTTAATCGATGTGTGACAATACCGGTATCACCGCTGGGGCGGGGCGTTCCCTCTTTTTCTGGCTTTCCCTTACTTTCACTTTCAAATAGCGGCAATTCGGTGTAAAGCAATTTTTCGCTTTTAGTTTGTTTGAATTTTTCCTCTTTTCCTCGCTTTCCTTCACTTTTAAATAACTTGTAAAAGCAGCGTGCACATTTTACTTTCACTTTCGAATTAGTGGCAGTTCAGCGTCAATTGCTTGAATGCAACAACAAAATACAACGTCAAACTCACTTTATACTATATATAAAACATATAACTTTTATTAACAAAACAAAAAAATACACCATGCTAAAGGGCAGGCTATGCCTAATATAAAATAACAAATAACTTACGTAAAGTTTAAATAGGTATACAAAACTGGAAATAGGCTAAGTAAACGTATAATATATAACCAAATAAATAAGAAACGTAGAACGTGTATTAGCAAAACGAGTAAGAAAGCTCGGAGGCACGGCATACACCTTGATGTCAAATAAAATAAATAAATGACACAAAGTTTAAATAAAGTAAAAATCAGCCAAAAATGTGGAACCAATGAAATAAGAAACAAATGTTTAAAAAAACTTCCAAAATCACCTTAGATAAACGGCAAAAGTCAACAGGCTTTTCAAAATCCAAAATATTGCCAAACAGGCACTTTTGCATTTTAAAGGTCACCCTCTGTATATTATTGAGCTAATGCCTATATCATTCAGTGGCATATGAGTTCTGATTAAACTATAGTATCTAGTAATGCTTGTGTCGGTAACAGGGTTGACAAAAATACCAAAACATGAGGTAGAAAAATAGTCATAAAATAATAAACTACATAGCCTGAGATGGCACAATACAAATTCTTGTCATTTTAAGGTGTCTTCATTTCATGTATATTTAAAAAAATATTGATTAAACTTATTTTATTTTTCAATTTTTCCAAGTGGAAAAGGCACCGATTTCGTCCAATGACCCAGATTTACATTTTATCATTCAGCAGTCGCTTTGATACAAATCAATGTATGAATGAGCAACACTAACACAAGTTTTGTCATAATGAGATGCAATGAAAAACTGCAGATGATGCTGATCAGTTGAATAATGTTTATTGTATGAGCTGGTATATTATTTATGACAGGTGCTTCTCACTTACTGTATCATATTTGATATGCAAATTTATAAGGCCTCTAAATTATCAACATGATCAAAACGTTGCTGAAAAACCTGTTGTACACAACCTTAATAAACCTGCCATCTGATTGGTAGCTTTTAGAAAGTAAAAGAGCTTCTAATATAATTGTAAAACTGTTAGGCTGTCTTTTTGTTGTGAAATCTTTACTGATTTTTATAAAGTAAACACGAGAATAACTTTTATATTGTTTGTAAATTTTAAGATGAACACTTACTGAACTGAAGCAACTTAGGTTCACTTAATTATACATAAATCATTTGGAAAAAATCATGTTCAAATGTGAGTATCAAATATAGTAAATCAAGGTTTATGGGCAACGTTTATTTGTTCATCTCTCAGTTATTATTGTATTGTATTGTATTATATGTTTAGCCCCCATAATGAAAACTACTGAGCTTTGATCATAAAACTAAGCATTTGATTATCTTAATACAAGGGAGATATAAAATGACATCTGCTATTTATATACAGTGGGTACGGAAAGTATTCAGACCCCCTTCAGTTTTTCACTCTGTTATATTCTCATATATTATATATATATTATATTTATTATATATTATAATGATATGTTGTTATATTGTTATTAAGATCATTGAATTAGCCTACATTCCAAGCTATCAGAATTTCATCTTTCTTTTTGGCCATATAAATAGCATCTGCACCAAATTGCTTTATTTTGCTCAGTTTTGGGCTTCTGAAAAAAAAATTAAGTGTTTTTCTCCTTGAGTATGAGCCCCATATTCTCATTTTATCAAGTCGAGTTACATTTATTTCTGTAGCACTTTACAAAATACAGATTGTCAAAGCAGCTTCACAGTTTAACATGGAAAAAAAAGTTTCAATTAGTTTCAATAAAAAAAATACAGAATACAGAGAAAATAAATACAGAAAAAACCTACATGATAACTGGCTTTCTGTCTTCCTGACACTAACTTGAGTTTTGTCTGTGTTTTGTAAAGCATAATGTCGGATAAAAGTGAGCTGAAAGCTGAGCTTGAGCGAAAGAAACAGCGTTTGGCTCAGATAAGAGAGGAGAAGAAGAGAAAGGAGGAGGAACGCAAGAAAAAAGAGGTGAAAACACGCCATACTCTACTTTTTTACTTGTATTAATATTGTTTAAGCAATCAATCCACCAGATACTTCAGCTCTATCTGCAGATTTTCAGGCACATTTCATGAATGCAGTACAAAAGAGCCTTTTTTCCCCCTTCTTTTTCTACAAATAGCCAGTAAGTTCTGTCAAACTTGAGAGGTCAAATAACATATTAGCTTTTATGATATAAGCTTATGTAATATTAGTTATGTGTTGATTGTTTTCTATTCTTTTCATATGTGACCCTGGACCACAAAACCAGTCATAAGGGTCAAAAACTGAATAAATAAGCTTTCCATTGATGTATGGTTTGTTAGGATAGGACAATATTTGGCCGAGATACAATTATTTGAAAATCTGGAATCTGAGAGTGCAAAAAAATCGAAATATTGAGAAAATCACCTTTAAAGTTGTCCAAATGAAGTTCTTAGCAATGCATATACTAATCAAAAATTAAGTTTTGATATGTTTACAATAGGAAATTTACAAAATATCTTCATGGAACATGATCTTTACTTAATATCCTAATGATTTTTGGCATAAAAGAAAAATCAATAATTTTGACCCATACAATGTATTGTTGGCTATTGCTACAAATATACCCCAGCGACTTAAGACTGCTTTTGTGCTCCAGGGTCACATTTGAGGTTAGGTATTTTTTATTTCTTTTGACATTTGCAAAGGTCTTGATAGTTAGACAGTGTTAGTTTCCAGTTATTGATAAACTTACTTTTCCTATAAATGAAAACAGAAATATATGTTTATGTTTAATCATTTTTCTTGCAGTAACTTTAGTAACAGGGCTGAGTGGGTGAGCTTGATGAATGCAGTCAACACTGAGTAAATGCAGTAGGAAGTAAACAGAGTCAGATTGCTGGTTTTTGTTTTTTGGGAACAACAGAAAAACAGGTTAGTTTTTTGATGACGTGTTTGTTTCACTCTGTTTTGTTTGTGTCAGGCTGAGCTGAAGAAGGAGCCCGTCCCACTGCAGGATGATTCAGACCTGGAGAAAAAGCGCAGGGAGGCTGATGCTCTGCTACAGAGTATGGGCATCACACCAAACGCACCTGTGGGTAAGTCAGCTGTGCACCCGAGCCACGTCCACTGTAGTGTCAGTCAGACTTCTAATATAAAATATCCCTGGAATATGAGATCCCTTTATGCATCAGCAAGACGACCCCTTGCAGTCTAAGTCAATAATATGCTATGTGGACCAGATTTCAAGCTGATATTTAACAGCACTAGTTCCTTTGAGAGTGCTACCAACAAATGGAGAAACCTAGTGTAGTGTACTATATTGATTGAACACAAGGGGGCAGAAGTGCACCACAGTAGTTTTGATGGTGGGCAGCTAATTTCATCAAACACTTTTAGCTAAGATGTAGTATTTATGACACATTTTATATCTGAACGCTGTACATATAAATTACAGTATTGTTAAAACGGGCTAAAAATGTTGACAAACTTTGTCAAAATTTGCATGCTCAAAATCTCAACTTTAATGCGTGTGACCAAGACAAACTAACAATCATTTAACACACACACACACACACACATATATTTGTGATTAGTTTGATTGTGTTTTTTTATTATTATTGTTTATTATTGCATTTAACACACACACACACACACACACACACACATATATTTGTGATTAGTTTGATTGTGTTTTTTTATTATTATTGTTTATTATTGCTAATTAATTGTTTTTAGTGCTGCAGTAGTGGTTACAAAGTTTGGGATCATTTAAATTCTTAAAATATTTTTTAAAGAAGTGTCTCTAATAATTATTGAGCAGCATATCAGCATATTAGAAGGATTTCTGAAGGATCATGTGACACTGAAGACAGCAGTAAATTCAGCTTGTCCATCACAAAAATAAATTCAGTTTTAAAATATATTAAAATGGAAAACTGTTCTGAAATTGTGTCTGAAATTGTAGTAGTGTTTCTCAATATTACTGTTTTTATAGTCAAATAAATAGCCTTGGTAAGTATAAGAGACTTCTTTCAAAAATATTAAAAATCGTATTATTCCAAACTTTTGACCAGTAATGTGCATACATCTGCTAAAAATCATCAAAACACTAGTTCATCAGACAAAATGTCTCAGAAAAGTGAAGTTAGTGAGGAGAAAAGCTCTAGTAACTTTTGAGTGCACATGCATTACGTGTGATTGAATTGTCCCAATGTTTTGGAGGGTATGTAGATGAAAGTATGTTTGTCTTTCTTTCTTTAGTTCCTACACACATGTCTCCCACGGCCAAATCTGCAGGCAGTCCAAGTGAAGCAGGGAGCCAAGACTCAGGAGATGGTGCCACCGGGCCAAGGTCTCTCTCTCTCTCTCTCTCTCTCTCTCTCTCTCCCTCT
>NW_015549571.1:1345655-1365438 GCF_001515605.1 Sinocyclocheilus anshuiensis
CTCTCTCTCTCTCTCTCTCTCTCTCTCTCTCTCTCTCTCTCTCTCTCTCTATAGTGCATGTGGCAGGTCTGATCTGATTGACACTGGAGAGGTTTGTGGCTTTAGCATTGCTTGAAGGACAAACCTCCAGTGAAAGTGTTGTTGTATTTTTGTGTCTGTTTGCAGGTCTGAGCAGGTAGGGAAAGATTCTTCTGCATAAATCTCTGTTATTAGCTTCTTTTCACCTGTAACTAAAAGAGAATTTATTGCTGGAAACCCCCCTGAGAAGAAAGCAGGGGAAACATGAAAACATTAGCTCTGTTCCAGCACCTAGTGAGCTGCCTGCTGTGTCTGTATTTTTCAGCATCATAGATGCACTCTTAAAGGGTTAGTTCACCCAAAAATGAAAATTAGCCCATAAATTACTCACCCTCAAGTCATTTCTTCTTACAGACGAATCCAGTCGGAGTTATATATTAAAAATTGTCTTTGATCTTTCAGCTAATTTCCATTTTTGGGTGAACTAACCCTTTAATGCAAAGGCTGTTTCAGAGTGATGATGATGATGCAGCCTTTTAAGCTGTACTCTAAAGCAGAATTGCATCTACAGAGAAGGTTATCCCAGAATCCAGTCTAGTAGGCCGAACCACAAAAACACCACAGGATTTTTCCTTTGGCTTTTGAATTTTTTGCAGAATATAAGCTCTGCGACCAACAAAAGTTGGATGTTCATCATAATAATCTTCACAAAAATGATCTACTCCGTCTACTGACTTTTAACATCATCCCCATTATGCTTTCGACAACTCTTTCAGTCTTTATTTAAAACACATTTTAGCTGATATTTTGAGTTGGAATAGATTGCAAGGGCAAATGATGAACTTGGGGAGGCGGTAAAGCCGGACTAGTGCGTAGATGAGTTTTCCTGTTCAGTGTGACGATGTTTACTGTCTCCTACATATAACACCTTGCTAGCAACCGCCTTTTTCAAGGCAAGAAAAAGCTTTTAAAAACCACAGGAAGATGTAACTGGTGTATTGTATGATGAAGAGTAAAAAAAAAAAAAAAAATCTCAATCTCTTATGAACCACAGACCTTATTTCAGGTATTTAACCAAAACCCATTAACTTCGAGAAGATGGAACTGGAAAGTGCTAAAATGGTAATTCGTTTTCCGCACTCTATTGTCCCAACAGAATAACAAAATAATTCAGGCTTATTGCGTTTTTTTACTCTTTGTTGCTTTAATGTTGCTCATCCTTATGTTATATCTGTTAGGTGACAGCTGTGCATTATTAATACCAGATTCTAGTTTAGGGATTAAAGGAAATTTGAGAGTAAAACAATATTGTCACTGTATTATTGACAGTCAACATAGAGGGAAAATGTTCTGTGGAATTGAACCTCCATTACCTGCATGAGCTCCAAGGCTCAACTTTTCTGGCTAGCATGAGCTAACCACTAGGCTCCAACTAGTAAAACAATATGAATATAGAAAGCTTATAGAATAGGAGTGAGTTTTAGCTCAAGATAAGACCTGTGGGAGCTTGCTGTTGGGAGTGTTAACCCCTGATTACAGCAGAAGCTCACACACACTCACAGATGCCCCCGGGGCTCCGTGTCCACTCATATCCCGCACCGCTTCATCACTTCCTACACACACACAGGTCATGTTACCAGCTGCACACACACACACACACACACACACACACACACACACATTCTCCCTCATCACAGTCACACTCCCACATGACCACACACAGCCTCTGCTTGTGCTTCCGCTGATGTGGGGCGGTTTAGTGTCATGGTCTGTAAGGATCTCATTGCTGTTTTAATATACGCCAGCAGTCGTCTTTTATTCATATTGAAAATACATTTCATTTTATTTTGTAGATAAACATTCCACTATGATGCATGATTAATGATGCATTTGGCTTTGAAACTAGATTGCTTTTTTTCAGCAGTTTTCGCTTGGTGTTTGTTATTATTATTAGTATTTGAGCTATTGAGAAAGGTATACCCCCGGTTTCACAGACAAGGCTTAAGCCTAATCCCAGACTAAAATCTAAGTCTGAGCTGTTTCAACTGAAAGAAACTTGCTTTAATTGATCTTAAAATATATCAGTGCCTTTATTTTGTCACAAAATGCACACCAGTAATGTTTTTTTCTAAGGCACATTTCTAAAAATTAGTTAAATGTCCTAATTGATCTATGGCCTAATCCTGGTTTAGTCTAAGCCCTGTTTGTGAAACCAGGCCTTAGAGTACTAAAGTTGATGGGACCTTTCTTATTAGAACAGTTTTAAATGGTTGTGCTGATAAAAATTGCTTGTAAATCTCTCATTATGCTATATTATCAACAACAAATTTTGGATTTGGTCTTTTTGTGAACTTTCAGTTAGCACAGGGTTTGTATTTCTTTTTGGAACTGACTGGTCATAGGCCTCATTGATCTGATCTTATGCACTCAAATTATTGAATATGCATACAATATAGTATAACAAGATATTTATAAGAAACTTTTGGTAGGCTCGTCATTTTTTCCTGAACATTTCCTGAACAATTAAAATATGTTCAATTATCAGTTTTTTTGGGGGGAAGTTGTTATGTCCTGTGTGAGAGAAGTCAGTATATGTTTCAGCCAAGTGCAATAACATTAACTAGTATTTTCGGGGGAAAGAAAATCCTCTCTGGGTCAAAACGACCAGAACACAACATGAGGGTTAATGAAGTGTGGAAATCACAATACAATGTCTTTTTCTATCAGAAATGGTGAAAAAGAAACATATTTCTCCAGAAATGCATCAGTCTGTTGTTCTTTCCAGAGATGAAGGCTATTTCATAGAAGACAGCAAACTGGACATCAGTGTCTTGAGAAACAGACCGCACATTGGTGCTCAGCTAGTATTACACACCAGCTTCATTTGCAAAATTGAGAAGAATTTTTATAAATATAGAGTGTGTTACAAATGTTTGAAATTTGTGTTTTGAACTAAAAAAAAAAGAATTCTTAAAAACCCCTTTTGGCTGATGCACTCTTACTGCCATATAGATGTTTATACCTTCAAATTACCAATGAAGTCCAGCCATCTTTTTTTTCTCTTTTTTTTTTTCTTGAACACCCTGTTTGACCCAAAAGGGAAAAAGGTTGCGAATGTCATTTAATGCTTATTTTAAAATGAACTGTATTCAAGTTGGTATGAGCTTGGTTCGCTTTAGAGAGGTCTCAGACACCTAAAACGAACCAATTGTGACAAAACCCTACATTTACACGTGTTGTAACTATAGCTCAGTGGCCCGTTTTTTAAGCTGCTGTGTATAGCTTACTTAGACAGCTTTTTGCCCGAACATTTCAGCAATTTAGTGACTAAACAATACGCAACACTGTATCTGTTGTTGATATATAAAGCAGGTTTTCCATGTCACTTCTAGTATTTAATTCTGTTATTTGAGTTATGGTGTCATTTAAAGTATGTGTGGTTTTCTCAAGCAGCTGTGATCAGGGGATTATGTCTGGCCCTGATGATTTCCTTTAGAAACAGAGCACCACATGGACATCTGGTTCTGTTTCTGACTGTGTTGAGTTCGTCTCGTGTCTGTCAGTATAGAGGCTTTTCTTCTGGTCTCTAACTGCTCTGAAGAACTTTAACACTGTTTTTAACCACCTTTTATATAACTTGCTGTCTTGCTGTATCTCTGTGTGTGTGTGTGTGTAACCCTGTCTCGTGGCTGTGACACTAACAGGACTCTGCATTGGGACTGTGACCCCTCCACTCTTCTGCTTCACTCTGAGCCGGGGTACTGCACGCTTTCTGCTCGTTCTCCTTCACTTCTGCTCTTTCAGACCTCTAGAGAAAGAAGTCATGAGTGATTGTTGTTGATCATGAGAAGGGATTCACGCTGTGATTCATGCTGTACTGTAAAGTAAACCGCAGGATAGCAAGGCATATGGGTTTGGGTGTTTTAAACGTCACACAGAGGTGAATGTGATTCTAATGTGATCTAAAGTGATTTCCAGAGGACATTTAGAGACATTTACACCTGGTATGATGAACATGTGAGACAGATTCTGTGCATGTTTACAATACCGGGTAAAGGTTTGGACACACTTATTTAGTGTTTATTCATTAGTGTTATTATTTTTCAGATTTTAGAATAATAGAATTTAGAATAAATTCATCAACATGATCAAATGTAAGTTTAGAAATGATATAATGACAAAAAAATGTTAAACTAATAGACTTGCTGTATTCTAAAGCTTTTGAAGAATTGAAAGCGATCCAATCCCATGTGCACTGCTGGCTATTTTTCCTTCACCACCATCCATTAAATTAAATGAATAAATCCGTTATAAAAATGTAATTTAATTTTTGATGGGTTTATGGGTTTTTGTTTAAAATTCATTCATCGCAATTTATATTTATCTACAAACTAATCTGGCACTACAAGCCTTTTCAGAACAAAAGAGTTTAGAGCTTCAAATTGAGTCAAATGTGTCCATTTTTTCCCCAGCAAACATGTCCGTTTCTGACCACCTATGAATGTGGTGTGGGTGATCGGATCACAGTGTGTTTCTAAGACTTATTGGAGCATGTTTCCACCTGTGCTGTGTTTAGTGCTGTCCACTTGTGATCAGCTGATAGAGATGTTACCAGAGGTTAATGTGGCCTCAGTTTGTCATCTGCTCAAGAAAGATGCAGCATGTGTGTAAAAGTTTAGATGGTTGAACAGTGTGGGAATTGTTCCTTCATATGATTTGTGTGTGTGTGTGTGTGTGTGTGTGTGCTCTTTCAGACGTGGTCCTCTGAAGTTGGCCATGGCAAAGGTGACCCACGTGGATTTCCCTCCCAAAGAGGTGGTGTCCTACACCAAGGAGACACAGACGCCCACCATGACAGAGCAGAAAGAGGGTAAGTCGTCATCTAACCCATACAGGAATACTAACTGATACCATTTACAAGATTATTTTCATGCTATGGACAGTAAACAAAGCAATTTGTGGCATTGTTATATTTAAAAAAAAAACACACACACACTAACAACCTCCAGAATCAAATTCAGGATATATCTATGACCGTATCAATAATGGCCAATATTGTTGCTTGCTTTCTTTCTGAATGCATGCATGGTTGTATGATAGTTCTGGTGCAACTTCACACAATCAACAAGGTGTGTGGGAAAAAAAATATTATATTGACTACGTTTACATGGACAACAATACTCCGATATTAATACGATTAAGACGATACTCTGATTAAGAATCTACCATGTAAACAGAGATTTTTGATTACCTTAATCCGGCTAAAGTCATAATCGAAGTAAACAGAAATCGAATGAAGACATGTGGAGTATTCCTATTTTAGTTGCATTACTGAAGTGCAGAATAGACATGTAACGCCGCATTTTGTGACAGGATACATACACGGCAGTGCTTAACCGTTTGATGGCAAATAAAACCGCTTTAACACTGCCATCTTCTGTATGCATGTTCAAATAATTAACTGCACTTGAAGCTTTCATAAAATTAAAAATGAAACCCAAAACTGTACATGGCATCATCACAAAGACGAACTATATGTTTATGCATGAAATTCCGGAGGGGACGTCGGATGGCGTCACGTGGAGACGTAATGACGTGTGCCATTTATCGAACTATGTACTATAACATGTAAAATGGGAACATGAAAGGAATATTCTAAAAGCAACTCATGTAAACACCATAATCATAATATTGGCTTATTTAGAATAAGATAAATAATTAGATTACTGATGTCCATGTAAACGTAGTCACTGATTCAATACCAGCGACACTTGTGACGTTAAGGGGTCAGAGCAAACAAAGAATGTAATTAAAAAGGGAATTTTATTTTGCCAACGCATTTCGGCACACAGGCCTTCGTCAGGGCTAAAATATTGCAGGTGTACCATAGGCTCCTTTAAATGCAAACAAGGACAAAATTCTAACTTGCAAGCAACCAATGAAAATATTGGATAATATATCATCCACCAATCACAAAATTCATCAAACAAATAGCCACATATTTTTCCAAATAAATATACAGGTATAGTCAACAAACAGACGTATAGTGATACTCAATTCAAAACATTTATGCAAAAAAAAAATGTAATTAACGAATACAATGCACACCTATATGCAAAATCATTATGGAAACGATCTTATACAAATGATTTTAAAACAAGCTCTTCATTCATCCCAATAGGGAACAAACTTTTAAAATAAAAAATCCAAAATGCCTCTCTTCTTTTCCTAATTAGATCCTTCTCTTACTGGATTTTTTTTTATGTTCAATACCAAAAAATAGAAAGGAAGGTATGTATGTATGTATGTACACATTTTCTCTTCCAGTAAATTTGAATGTTTTTATGCCTAATTTCATAGATTATTTCTTTCTGATTCTCTGTTAAAGGAACACTCCACTATTTTTGAAAATAGGCTCATTTTCCAACTCTCCTAGAGTTAAACAGTTGAGTTTTACCGTTTTCGAATCCATTCAACCGATCTCCGGGTCTGGCGGTAGCACTTTTAGCTGTAGCTTAGCATAGATCATTGAATCTGATTAGACCGTTAGCATCTCGCTCAAAAATGACCAAAGAGTTTCTATATTTTTCCTATTTAAAACTTGACTCTTCTGTAGTTACATCGTGTACTAAGACCGACGGAAAATGAAAAGTTGGGATTTTCTAGGCCGATATGGCTAGGAACTATACTCTCATTCCGGCGTAATAATCAAGGAACTTTGCTGCCGTACCATGGGTGCAGCAGGCGCAATGATATTACGCAGCGCCTGAAAATAGGCTTATTGGAAGTTACCCAGCTGGGGATTATTTTCAGGCGCTGCGTAATATCATTGCGAAAAAGGTTAACTCTACGGGAGTTGGAAAATGAGCCTATTTTCAAAAAGAGTGGAGTGTTCCTTTAAATGCTGTTAAATGTTAAATTTTTTTTAAATGGCAAAAAAACAGTATTGGTTTACTGTCAGTTATATTATCTTTTATCAACCACAGCATAAAAACTAACATTGGCTTATTTATTGTAGAGCAGTCAGTGACTGTTTTTTAGTGATAGCAAATGAGTTTGAAACTTTCCCTGAAATGAATAGAATTTATTTTACAAAGGTGGTTTGGCTCATTGCAAAAAGTCTCCCAAACAAGTAGAAACCAATGTTTTTAACGCTGAGGATGCAGGGCAGGGTAGAAACGAGCGTGACTGACACATGTCCATCATCGGAGAAGGAGGCTGGTGAGTGGCACTGCATCTGCAGCAGCAGTTAGAGCACAAGCCTCTGATCTGAGAGCTGTTCAGATGTGTGTGTCTGTGCGAGACATCAGAAGTGTGTAACCCTTTTTGGAAATTATCTGACTGTAGTGAACATGGAGATGAAAGCTGAGGGAAAATTGCAGAGACTCGAGAAACATAAGACGTCAAGGCAAGATTAAACTCACTCACACGCACACACACACACACACAAACACACACTCACATCCATTTACAGAGACGGAGCGAGGGGGCACAGGAAATGAGCAGTAGGTTAGTGGAGATCTGAGAGTGTGTGTCCAAAGGCAGGTCAGGATTTGTGTAATTGCAGTTGAGGCCTTTTATGTGGCAGTTCGTGCATGTCTGAGATATACACGATCACTGCTGTACACTGCTGTGTGTGTGTGTGTGTGTGTGTGTGTGTGTGTGTGTGTGTGTGTGTGTGTGTGTGTGTGTGTGTGTGTGTGTGTGTGTGTGTGTGTGTGTGTGTGTGTGTGTGTGTGTGTGTGTGTGTGTGTGTGTGTGTGTGTGTGTGTGTGTGTGTGTGTGTGTGTGTGTGTGTGTGTGTGTGTGTGTGTGTGTGTGTGTGTGTGTGTGTGTGTGTGTGTGTGTGTGTGTGTGTGTGTGTGTGTGTGTGTGTGTGTGTGTGTGTGTGTGTGTGTGTGTGTGTGTTTGTGATGTCTATTCTGTTGATGTTTGTGCAGGAGATAATTAGGGAGCATTTTAATGAATGCCTTTTAGGGATCTATTTTTAGTGATATGATAACTATATCAGTATTAGACCATTTAATTTATTGCCATTGGTCTGGTTAGGCTGATTATTGCAGATATTATCATGGCCTGTTTTTACAATTCTTACAGTAAACTTTCTTTCTCTTACCAAACACATTTTAAAGAGGGAAAACAGTATAGATGTTATAGAATGTGATGTTAGTTACTAGCCATAACGATAAAATAATGTTACCTTTTTATTCATAAATAATTGTGACTAAAGAGTAGGACTGTGAAAGAAGTTACGATCTAAACTGTGGTCAGTGGACTGATTTTTATCACAGAAATAACGTTCAGAGATACATCTTCCAGTTTAAAAATAAAATGCATCCTCCTTTTTTCCCCCCCTATCATCTCTCAGTTCTCTTACTTCCTCTTAGTCTTCCTGATCTTTCAAGATCTTTCAAGGGAATCAGTCTTCAGTGATGTTTCTGTATTGTGACAACTGAAAAACAGGATTACTAAAACAAAGATGAGCAAATTAACTAAAGCAGAAATGATTAAAAACTATTTGAAATAGAAAAGTATGTGGACTCATCCCACATTAGGACTGAGAAATAATCATAATTTATTTCAAACTGTGTCATTTATAAGTTCCTTGTCTTATGTGTATCACATTTGATTGGAGTAACACAAAAACTGTAACTGACTTATTTTCTCAAATCAGTTTAGGTTGACTGTTTCAATTAATTCATTTCAAATATCAAATATTCACTGATATCCCCACCTCACGTTTCATGTTGTAGTATTTAAAATAATTAACCGTTAATGTAATATTTGTTAAGTGTTAATGTAATATTTTACATTAATATTTAGAAATGTTTCTTGATCAGCAGATCAGCATATTAGAATGATTTCTGAAGGATCATGTGACACTGAAGACTGCAGTAATGATGCTGAAAATTCAGCTTTGATCACAGGAATAAATTACATTTTAAATATATGCAAATAAAAATATATTATATTATTATATTATATAAAAAAATATTTTAAATTGAACTAATATTTCACTGTGTTTCTGTTTTTACACAATTTGCTGTTGAAGGCTCAGCTCTGTGTAGGTCAGGAGGTGTGTGGCCGTTACTGTGTGCAGCAGGACATACAGGTCTCAGTGCTGTTTCAGAGTGCCAGATACGGTTACATTCACATGCATTCAATGCATTCTATAAACAAAGTGACTCCCTTAAATCTTCAAGACGCATACCTGCATCAGTGGTGTGTAAACAGAACCACACTGGACAAAACTAGTTGTCTGTCACGTCATACCGTGCAGTAGCTGCTGTGCATTGCTTGAATTGTGTTGCATTTTTTCATGTGGCATTCTGACCTGATATGACCGTGTGTCTGAAGGTTTTAGATTTAGATGCTGTTGTCTTGTGCTTCTTCCATCAGTTTTATGGTCTTTTATGGTGTGCATTAAAAACATTCAAAAAGGCATGCAATGTGCGGATGGAAATCACTTTTATTACTGCCCGATCCACAGCTCTGCTTGCTGGAGCACCAGGGGTTGTGAGAATGTGAAATTGAATTAAAAGTGATTGTTTTAATTGCCCTTGTGCTCGTGGGAGGGTTAATATCCCATGCTAATCACAAGAAGCCTCTTGTATGGAGAGCATCTCTCTTAAAGTGAGGAACCCTCAGCCCAGCTCTTCACAGATCCAAGCATCTCTAAATGAATACTATTGTCCATCATCTCCTAAACACACTTATTTCATCATTCATCAGCTATCAGTCAATGACACAGGAATTACCACATTGATTACAGGGAAAATAAAAAGCCTCCGCTGTGTTCATTTTATCTTAAGTTTGTGTTTTGCACAAGCTTTTTGGGGCAAACTAATTTGGAAATGTCTTTACAAAAAAATAATAGAAGATAAGTTGTCTCAAAATCTATAGTTATCTAGCTGCTTGTTAAAGGTCCAGTCATATTAGCAACATATTACCTTTTAGGCAAAAAAGGTGTATTGTCAATAGTGTAGTGATGTATGAAACAATGCTCACATAGAAACCAAAGAACTCGCTGTTGGTCAGCATGTTATATTTGCGTGACCAACCTGTTGCAAAATCTACAATGAAATTGCAAAAATCTTCCCGATCTTGTAGATTCATATTGAGCCTGTTGTGAAATCTTTTGCCCATACAGTATGCAAAATTCCCGATCTCATAGATTCCAATTGACTGGATTTTGACTGTGAACATTAACCAGACAATGGTAAATTTAACCACACTTTAAGACAGCATTTTGAGAACTGTAAAATGCCTTCATTAAAAATAATGGGACGTAAATTGACTTAATCTGATCAATTGCTTGTTAAATGTGCAGTCACATTAGCAAAATTTTGGCAAACTTTCCCAGGCAAAGCATATGTAATGTATGAAACACTGAAGTCACATTTAAAATAACCTTAATAATAATCTGTTGGTCAGCTGGCCGATTTCATGTGAACAACTGAACCTCTTGCAAAATCTGCAGGAAGTTTTTCGCCTGTATGCAGAATACCAAAACTTGGGGATTCCAATTGAAATAACTGGATGTTAATGGCCGCACCTTAAGACAGAGTTTTTGGGCATTAGAGGTGTATTTGTTTATAATGCCTTCACAAAAAACAATGGGACATAAATTGTCTCAATCTGTTCAGTTGCTTGCTAAATGTGCAGTCACATTAGTTAAATTTTGGCGAAACTTTGCAGGCAAAACATACGTAATGTATGAAAGACTAAAGTCACATTTAAAACAAGCAACTATCTTGCAACTCTTAACGTGCCGATTTCTTGTGACCAACTGAATCTGTTGTGAATTCTGCCTGTACGCCGAACACCATATCTTGGGGACTCCTATTGAAATAACTGGATTTTGGCTTTGAAAATATGCTGAGCAGCGGTGGCTGCACCTTAAGACCTCAATTTATGCTTTAGAGGTACATTCAAACAATCAAATCCAGCATCTAAACGGGCCTGTGAAGCTCAGAAGCGCCGTTGAACATTGATCTTTATTGATCTGTTCAACTGAACTTCCTCTCTGGAGGAGGATGCGACCCGAAGAGCTGCGCACATCTCTTTGTTTTGTTTTCCAGCTGTAAAGCCCATCACGAACAACCCCTCATTGGGTCGCTCAGGAGTACCGGACTCGTATTCACAAAGCCGAGGTTCGCCTGGGCCTCTTTCACAAGCACAAACGTGGAAGTCGGCGCTCAGAGGTCTCTGCATCTCCTTTTCTGTGGGCGTCCGACGGACTCTGTGCACCTGCAGAGGACATCAAAGAGCATTAGTCTTGTTCTCGAACAACCTCTGACCCCATAGGGCGCTTGCATTAATACATTGTCTTTTCACAAAGCCTGCCTGCCGCCAATTTACCGGCCACTTTCTTTCTCTCTCTGCTTACGCCCTCCCCCCCGCAAAAAGCTTTTATTTCTTGAGGGATACAAAAGCTATAATTGCTGCTGGTTTGAGATGAGGTGTCGATGGGAAGAGGATCTGCCATCAGGGTGAATTCTGTTAAATGTTTTTCTCCCTCTCTTTCTCTCTCTCTCCTCCCCTCTGTGGGGTCACCAGGATCACTTGCTTTTCTCCAAATGGGCATTTTTGCTGGCAGGTGCATTACACCCCTTATTTTCAGATTGTCTTTCCGCTGCTAATGCCTGGCAGGTTGATTGCTCGGGTCTGGCTGGCGGAGAAAGGGCTGCACTGCGTTCGGGCCGCGGACTGAAAGACACTGATTACTGTTTTCCTCTGAGCCTGATTGAGGCCCTTGAAAGGAAAGATTTTAACCTTCTCTCCTCTCTCCTTGCTGAGTACGGGCCCGGCACGGCGAGATGGTCCGTGTCATCAGAACGACTCCATAAACTCATCAGAGCGAAACCCCACCACCCCCTCCTCCCTCTCTCTCTCTCTCTTCAAACCCGGCCCTTCCTGAGAGAGCCGTGGACACGTTTCTGATGTAAAATCTGACAGATGACATTATCATTTTGATTACTGCAGGAAAGGACGATTTCACTCTCTATTGAAACAAGTTTTTCTGGTCATGCAAAAAGCTGCCATTAGCATGGACGAACCACATTTTGATTATCGAATATGACTGTTTGTGGGGAAATTAAAGGAATAATTTAAACAAAAGTTAAAATGATTTAATTATTTACTCATCCTCATGTCATTGGACGAGATCTTTGTTGAATATCCTAGATGCTTTTTCTGTATAGTGTGATGAATAAAAGACTTCAATTGTAGCATTATATTCATAGTGTTCTGAGGTCAGTTTTGTGTGAAGAAAATATTGAAGATCATTATTTTTCTGATACTATTCCCATTAAAAATAGACTACAGAAGATACATTAAAGGGTTCATTCACCCAAAAATTAAAATGTGTCCATGTTTTACTCACCCTCAAGGCATCCTAGGTGTATATGACTTTCTGCTTTCAGACGAATTGCTCTTCCAAGCGTTATAATGGCATGGGCGGGTGTTTTTGTTCAACAGTCCAAAAGTAGTGAAACAAAGCGTATCCATTCATATTAAAACGTGCATCACATGGCTCCAGGGGGTGAATAAAGGCCTCCTGTAGCAAATCGATGTGTTTTTGTAAGAAAAATATCCATATTTAAAACGATATAAACTACTTTCTCTCACTTCTGCTAACTGTCGTAGGCGGAAGCCGTTCCGGCGGATGACGTAGGACATCAGTGTAACGTAAGCACCGATGATTAGTAACGAATGCGGAAGCGCAGAGGAGAGACAGAAAAACAAAACGCCGGTCACAAATTAGAAGTACAAAACGAGGATTTGAAAAGAAAAATGTCGGAGGATTTCTATAAAAGCCAAGAGGAAACTTTGCTTCCTTTGCTCCTGTAAACAAACGTTGGTTTTCGCGAGATTCACACGCGCATGTACTACGTCCTACGTCATCCGCCGGAAAGGCAGTCTCTCCTGAATGCACGTATGAAAGTTAGCGGAAGTTACACAAAACTGTTTGTAGTTTTAAATTATGGATATTTTTTTTTTACAAAAATGCATCAATTTGCCACAGGTGGCCTTTATTCACCTCCCGGAGCCGTGTGATGCATGTTTTAATATGGATGGATGTGCTTTATTTGACTACTTTTGGACTGTTGAACAAAAACACCCACCCATGCCAACGCTTGGAAGAGCCAGGATAATTTTTAATATAACTCAGATTGGATTTGTCTGAAAGAAGAAAGTCATATACACCTAGGATGCCTTGAGAGTGAGTAAAACATGGGCTAATTTTCATTTTTGGGTGAAGTAACCCTTTAAACTACAAAATGGTTCAAGTAGTTCTATCATGACAACTCTCTGAAGATTTTAGCATGGTAATGGATATGACAATGTTAATGTATTTGGTCTTGGCGTACTAGATCTGCTATGATGCTGCTGTTGGTTATTGCTGTAGTTGTAGATTATTGCTGCTGCTTCAAGCAAGTACAGGAGCCTGCTACTGCCAATACATGCAGTGATACGGTGCTGTGAGTATTTAAGACATACTGCTGCTGCACAAATAGCATATATAATAACCCGTAGCAGATCTACACAGGTGGAGCTGGGGAAGGTGGAGGATTTCAGAGGAATGCTGTAGTGAACGCTACCCAGCCATTTAAATGTAAAGCAGTAAGCTTATTGGGTACGTATGCAAAATGAATCAGCTTGTGCCAAGTAGTTGTGAATATCATCAGTTTGCATTAATGACCCATCAGCCTGTGCCGTCTAGAGTTTCATGACAGAACTTGGCATTTCTCTCAGTCAAACAGGATTTTCGCCAATGCTGCCGTATTTGATTTGTCAGTCAGTTTCTCACAGATGAGCTAATGTATTATAGGGATAGTTCACCCAAAAATAAAAATTTACTTACCCTCAGGCCATCCAAGATGTTGGTGACCTTTTTTCTTGATTAGAACAGTAAATAAGATCTTAGCTGAAACTGTGGTCCTTGGTAATTCATAAAATGCAGGTCAGTGGCTAATCAAAAATAAACAATTAATCAAAAATAAATCCGAAATCAGGATCTGTCTTAGTGCACAAAGACTGCAATTTAATGATGTACATGAACTGCATATTTCAGAGTAAAGCATGGCACTGCAGTGTTGTACACACAAGCAGCTCATGACCTGTTGCTTTCAGTGTCTCAGTTTGCAGTAAATGCTGCTCCACATGAATTTGTGTGCTGTGAGTTGTGTGCATTGTGGGTATAATGCATTTGGAAACACAACGTGTGCCGATCATCTTCCAAAACTTGTCATGAGAAGTGCTAATAAACCAGCCGTTGTCAACAAAAGCTTTAAGTTTGGTGTTTTAAATAAAAGTTTGATGTTTTAAACTTTTAAAAATTAAGAAATTAAGATAAATATTAGTATTATAATTGTATAGTTGTACTGTAAAATACATTATTATTATTAAATTTGTTTTGTTTTTTGTATTTTTTATGTTACTGTTTTATTTTACATTTACTACACTCATACAAAAAAGTAGAAAACTGTTACTGGGGGCGTTACTTCTCAAAAGGTACACCTTTAGACCTGTAGGGTATTTATTTTGTTTCATATTTTAAGTTATTATTATTATTAAAGCTCCAAACCTGTACATTTTTAAAAAATTGCATTTTAAAAATTGCTGATAAAATTTATATCCGAAATATTGCAATTAAATTGTTTCCCCAAATCATCCAGCTTTACTGTAGACTGCTTTTTTGTGGTTTTATGGTGCCATTTTCACACCGGGTTCTTTTTTATTATATTGAAAAGAGGGGCTAGAATATTCTTCAGATATTCTCCTTTTCTGTTCCACTGCGGAAAGAAAGTCATATGGATTCAGAATGGTATGAATGCAAATAAATGAAAACATTTCATTTTGGGAACTATTCTTTTGAAAATTTTCCCTGAGCTTTACATTTGTTCAGGGCTCATTGGTAGAGTATTGTCAGAGATGAGCCGTGTGTGGCTTACAGCTGGTCAGGGCAGCAGCTTCATTTAGCTGCTCATGTTTGGGGTGAATAGCGGTCCCTGGACCCCCTGCTGACTCTCTAATTGCACAGACTTGTGTATCCGGAGAGAGTCTTGACTAAGAGCAGTCAGGCTGAAACCCCTGTGCCATCCCTGTGCCACCACACACACAAACACAGCAAAACCATCTGCCTAATACACACACACAGCCATCAGCTGTCTCAGCCGCTGGCACCTGCTGCCCTATGTGTGTGTGTGTGTTTGTGTGTGTGTGTGTGTGTGTGTGTGTGTGTGTGTGTGTGTGGGGTGCGCTACTCAATAGTCCCTGTCTCAGTTACGCCGGGAGTCTGTTGGACGGGCTGTAGGTTAAGACCTCGGTGACGGCGTAGCCCCCTGTAGATTAGAGAAAGGACGGACTCTGGGATGTAGATACAATGTCCAAACACACACTCCAGGTTGTTCTTGGGCGTTTGAACAGACTAAACAGGCTGTTAGCAGTCATAGACTTGTCACATATTCACTGGGTTTCAGGAATTTGTTGGCTGATTCAATTTGATTTTCTTCCCCCACTTATTCTATTTATATTAATCAGAACCAGTGAAATGAAGCAAATCCTTCCACAATCCTGGTTATGTTATGTTAATGGGGATTCAGGGTGAAATTAACATCTATCACCTGCTAAAAGGCTGGTTCTTTTAACACAATGATGGTAATTTTTTTATCATACACTCATAGATATATTGTGTTTGTTCAGTTTCAGGTATAGAGGCCCCAACAAGTATCAGTCACATTTAAAAAAAAATGCACATTGCATGTTTTTTGATCCTCTTCATATAGTTAGATATCTTATATATTTTTGATTAGAGAAAATGGCAGGCACATTTTAGCTTTAATTTAACCACTATGGTTGATAAGTAAAAATGAAAGTAAATTTCCCACCCTTTGGATTACAGTGGTTTCATCTAAAAAAAAAAAAAAAAGTCTAAATTTTTCTTTTAATCAAAAACTTAATAATTTTAGTTTTTCATGACGTTTATGACACTCTTTGACCCTTAGAATTAAAAAGACTGCTTTTGCTACTGTACCTTTAAGAGGTTATTTACATATGTTAATGATTTCTGTTACTATTGGCTGACTTCATGCAGAATAATTCGTATTGTACTTAGGCCAAGTTGTGAACACTGAATAGGTGTTGATGCGTAAATGTGGATTTTGCTAACAATGAATTTGGGAGCCAAATTGTACAATTTGAAAGAATGCAGTGCTATGATGTTACCATGAGTTGTTTAATACCAATTAACCCACAGTTAACAAATGAAGAGTTCATTTGCAAAAACCGATAACTTTTTTCAGAAATCACGTTTTTTTATTGCACATTCCAAGTAATATCAATCAAAGTGCAGTTGGGTTGTTTTGATGAAGTAATAATAACTTATACAGGTAATTTACTAAATTAAAGTTAATTGAAAGTATGTTTTTTTTTACATATTAAAAGTTTATTTATAGCAAAAGCAGATAACTCAAACAGTTGTTTTTTGGCAAAAGCAGATAACTCCACATTTCATGTTTTAGAGTTTAAAAAACACTGGTTTAATCTTTGTAATCTCCTCAGATGACAATGTAGATGCCTGACAAACGTTGTTGTTGTTGTGATCATAAACTGTATGGGTGTGATTACACGCAATACACGGAGCTTTTCCCTCACCATTGTAACGCGCTGCTTTTGCAAGCTTCCGTGAAAACGTTTCAGCTTTTATTTTCCTTTTTCTCCCTGAAGAAGATATCACAGGTTCATCAAGTTCGTCGAAATGATCCTCGATCACTTTTAGTCAGCTTTGACGAAACTCCTCTCAGCTAGCGTCTTTTCAAAGTGAAAGTAGCCTTGTCACCTGACCTGAATACAGCGCGCTGATTCGCTAAAATGGACTTATCGGCTTCTGTTCAAAAACAACAAGGGCGCTTATCGGCTTCTGCAGTAAAACGTGAACTTGGACAAAACCGGCTTTTTTGACAAAACGTGTTTAGGGTTCAGATCGCACTCTATGTGGAGAATAATGTACGGCAATCAGCTCTTTTTTCTTTAAAGTGGCGTTTATCGGTTTTTGCAAATGAACTCTTCAAATGTAATCTTGAAAATACTATATTAACTCAGTGATAACCCGAGTAGTGTGTAACATGGGCCCTATAATAAGACAGTTCAGCAGCTCTGGTGTGAATTATGTTGATGTTTGTGATCTTCCTATTGCAGAGGAAGCTGAGGAGGAAGAGACCGCACCCCCGCTGCCTGAGGTCGAGGCAGAGAAAGAGAAACCAGCAGAGAAACAAGATGAGGAAGGTATTGAAAGTATTGAACACACCTCATATACAGTGTCCTACGGACTCCAGTGTAATACATCAGTGCTATTTTAGTATCATTGATGTACTATCTTAGTTTTGGCTAATATTTTTAATGACATTTTTATTTTTTTCTGTTTTTTTTTTATTTTAGTTTGTCATTTTGTTGTGTTTCAGTCATTTTTTTTATTAGTTTGTTTTAAAATATGTTTGTATAGTTTCGGTTTGAGTTATTTTAGCATTTCTCTTTAAACTAAATGAAAATGAGAAATGCTGTTGAAATGTTGAAGTTGACATTTCATGGAAGTTCTGTCTATTTGAAATGTTTGTCACAGAAATCAGATTTTTAGGGAAACACTTTAGTATAGGGACCATTTCTCACTATTAACTAGTTGCTTATTTGCATGCCTATTATTAACATATTGACTGTTTAGTAGTGCTTATAAAGCACATATTCTGCATGACCATATTCTACATCCATAATCATACCCAATACCTAAACTTAACAACTACCTTACTAACTATTAATAAGCAGCAAATTAGGAGTTTATTGAGGCAAAAGTCGTAGTTAATAGTTTGTAATAGCGAGAATTGGACCTTAACATAAAACGTGTCCATTTTTAGTTTAATGTTGGTGTAATGGAAACACAGTCTAGGTAATAAATATATGTAAGGAAAAATTCACAACAGACCACTGAAATATTGACGGTTTAATGCACACAGTTTAGTGCACCCTGCTTCAAGTCATGGACATGATTGTACCCGGTGTGCATTAAATTTTCAATAGTTTAGTGGTTTGCAATCCACTCTTCCACTTATGCACAGTTGCTCCCTGCGATACACATGTGTTTAGGCATCTTTTGTGTAGAGCTACTCTCTTACAATAATAGTTAAGCATCTTGCATGGCTCAATATTGGATTGACTGGAACAAACCTGAAACTGCTTCACAGTTATGCAAAAATAAACACTATTTAATGAAACACTTTGGAACATTTGTCAAACACTAGAATCAAGAGTTCAACCATTCTGATGCATAAATGCAATTAATTTCATCCAGTGACACACCTGCCATTGTTTCCTGTCTGTTCGTGAGTGTAGCGCCTCCTCATGAGCTAACAGAGGAGGAGAAGCTGCAGCTTCTGCACTCGGAGGAGTTCATGGAGTTCTTCGATCACAGCACACGTATCATGGAGCGCGCTCTGTCCGAACACGTGGATGTTTTCTTCGACTACAGCGGCCGTGACATGGAGGAGAAAGAGGGGTAACAGTCAGCCCTACTCACCTAAACGAGATCACAAACCAGCTCATGTGCACTGTTTAATAGGGATGTAACGATTCACTCAACTCACGATTCGATTCGATTTTAATGTCAGATACTTGTATGTGTGTATGTGTGTGTGTGTGTGTGTGTGTCTAGTGAGATGCAGGCTGGGGCCAAACTGTCTCTAAACAGGAAGTTTGTTGATGATCGCTGGTCCAAACAGCGAGTGGTGACCTGTCTGGATTGGTCCCCACAGGTACGTGACCTCCTAAACTTCATGTATGTCAAAACTTCAAGTATAAATATTGATTTTCATGAAATATTTTAGCGTGGTTTAATTATTTTTTTTTTCTGAAACATTTGAAGCCTTTATTTTCATTGCATTATAACACATGCAATACTGTTCAAATCTGGGGCCAGTAATTTATTTTATTTTTTTTTAGAAATCAGACTTTTGAGCAATGACACAATAAATTAGTCAAAAGTACCATATAAGACATTTATAATGTTGCAAAAAACGGTTTAAAAAAACTGTTTATGTTCAAAATTCTGAAATGCTGTTCAAAATGTTTCTTGAGCAGCAAATCAGCATATGAGAATGATTTCTGAAGGATCATGCAACACTGAAGACTGCAGTAATGTTGCTGAAAATTCTTTTGTGTTATCTATTTGAATATATATATATATATATATATATGTGTGTGTGTGTGTGTGTGTATGTGTGTATATATATATATATACATGTGTATATATATATATGTGTATGTATGTATATATGTGTGTGTGTATAGATAGATAGATTCAAATAGATAACACTTATTTTAAATGGTAATATTTCACAATATTACTGTTTTTACTGTATTTTTGATCAAATAAATGCAGCCTTGGTCATAAGAGACTTCTTTCAAAAATCTTACTGACACTAAACTTTTAAACGGTACTGTATAATATATAGCAATGATGTAGCACGTGAAATTAGGCTGAAATTGAATTATATTTTTCATTAATAGGTTAGTTTTACAATTGATCAAAACTGCTGCTACTGTTGTTCATGAAAACATGAAAAACGATTGGATATAATGTATAATGTTTTTAATATAATTGGATATAACATGATCTTTACTTAATGTCCTAATGTTTTTTGGCATAAAAGAAAAATCTATAATTTTGACCCATACAATGTATTTTTGGCTATTGCTACAAATATACCCGTGC
>NW_015549571.1:1372043-1375351 GCF_001515605.1 Sinocyclocheilus anshuiensis
GTTTTCAACATTCATAATAATAATAAATGTTTCTTGAGCAGCAAATCAGCATATGAGAATGATTTCTGAAGGATCATGCAACACTGAAGACTGCAGTAATGTTGCTGAAAATTCTTTTGTGTTATCTATTTGAATATATATATATATATATATATATGTGTGTGTGTGTGTGTGTATGTGTGTATATATATATATATACATGTGTATATATATATATGTGTATGTATGTATATATGTGTGTGTGTATAGATAGATAGATTCAAATAGATAACACTTATTTTAAATGGTAATATTTCACAATATTACTGTTTTTACTGTATTTTTGATCAAATAAATGCAGCCTTGGTCATAAGAGACTTCTTTCAAAAATGTTACTGACACTAAACTTTTAAACGGTACTGTATAATATATAGCAATGATGTAGCACGTGAAATTAGGCTGAAATTGAATTATATTTTTCATTAATAGGTTAGTTTTACAATTGATCAAAACTGCTGCTACTGTTGTTCATGAAAACATGAAAAACGATTGGATATAATGTATAATGTTTTTAATATAATTGGATATAACATGATCTTTACTTAATGTCCTAATGTTTTTTGGCATAAAAGAAAAATCTATAATTTTGACCCATACAATGTATTTTTGGCTATTGCTACAAATATACCGAAATTATAAATATATAATTTCGAAGTTGATTTCTTTCGCTGTATCAAACAGAAGCTCATACAGATGATGTCTTGGAGTCGCTGTGTCTAGTTTGATGTAATAGATCTAGAGTATAAACCCTCTCAAACGCACTGCACCTCATGTGTGTCCACCGCACAAACAGATGTGTGTGATTTGAGAGAGAGCACAAAACACACACTCAAACAATGCTGTCAATGTGAGTTTACATGAGAAATCTCCTGGCGTCATGCAATTAGTGGCTCATCAGATACTTTATGACATTGTTGGTTTATTAACTGTCCCTGCATATAAGAAAGTATATAGATTATCAAAAACAATTACACACATAACATTGACAGTATTTAAAATGCAGTCAGATTCCCCTTTTGAAAAAGTGGTTAGCTACACTATTTACTTAAATGCTATTCATATGTTTCAGTATTGCTGTATATTGAATAACAGCTTAAATAAGGTTCTCAGTGGGTTACAGCATCAAACCTGAATGCATACATTTACACTAAATACCACAAATGAAACTAAAAAATGTCTTAATTTATAAGATTGAATTAAAAACACTGCTCAGCTGTAATGGCATGTCATGTTACTGTTAAAAAAACTGCAAAAAACAGCTTTCTTTCTGGAAAAGCTATTCTTTTTCACCAAAAATATCATTTCAAACATATAAGACTTACATTTCAGTCTGAATATAGCACAGGAGTTGTCTATTACTTTTTGTTTGAGTCATATAGGTTTAGAACAATGTAAGGGTAAATTTTGAGTAAATCATTTCTTCTTTTTGGGTACAACTGTTTTATATAGCTTGTAGTTTGCATTTTGAATGATTAATATAAAAAAAATGTTTTGTCCCAATGACCAAAAAATGAATGAATGAATACATACATACCTGGGTCAAAGACGAAAAAGGGTTTAAGCATAAAAATAATAAGTGTAATACTGCTTTAAATTGTAGTTTTTCAAAAAAAAAAAAAAAAGTAAACATTTTCTGTTTAATTTAATTACAATTTTGTTTTTGTTTTTCTACATCTTAACGTCTTTGACCCACGTATAAGTGGATGCTTGTCGGCCAGAAAAAGCTGTAACCAGACTTGATGCTGGAAGTCAGAAGTTTTTCTTATGTAGTATAAAGTCTAGTTCTTGACCTGTACACATGTGTTCACAGTATCCAGAGTTGCTGGTGGCCTCTTACAACAACAACGAGGAAGCCCCGCATGAGCCTGATGGAGTGGCTTTGGTCTGGAACATGAAATACAAGAAGACCACACCGGAGTATGTCTTCCACTGTCAGGTACACACACACACACACACACCTGCCTTCAATCAGCAATGACTGACTTCTCACTCCTCCCTGTGCACACACCTCCTGAAAGCCATCCCACATAACATGATTGTCATATACAAACACCTACACACTGGCCTGAGATCTCACGGGTGGGCTGCAGACGGATTTCCTTCCATCCTCTCTGTATCTTTCTGTCTCCCTCTCATTCCCCTGCACACTGTGATTTCACTGCCATTCAAACACACACACGCACACAGACACAGACACACACACACACACCACACACACACTCACACACACTCACACTCACACTCACACACACACACACACTTGTGATACCTTAAAGGAATAGTTCAAAATCTCTCGTGTCATGACTTTTTCCTTGCATGGATCACAAAAGAAGAGGTTTTGAAGACTGTTCAAGCTTCTCTTTTTCATACAGTAAAAGCATATATGGTCATATCTGTGAACGTTCATTGTATGGAGAAAGAAGCAACAGCATGTGAACATTGTCTAATATCTCTGTTTGTGTTCCATGTAAGAATGAATGACATACAGGTTTAGAACAACATTATGTGAGGGAGTTAAATGATGATGAAATGCTCATTTATGATACTGTTGCACATGCACATTCATTCACAAACTCCGGTTCAAATGTTTTTAATAGAGATCTGGTAGCATAGAGCCAGTAACACTTTCTAATATTCAGTACTGAATACTGCTTAACACTCCCAGTACATTTAAAATCTGCATACACCTTTTGCATTCCTCTTGTCAGTTTTAACTTAAGCTTATAAAACATTCATAAATTAATTATTTCAAACCATGTTCAAATGTGTTTAATAACTGTGTTATTACCATGTTACTACTTTATTTGCACAATTCTGTTCATAAAAGAGGTAAGATTTGTTTAAATTTTACATGAAGGAAAGCTAGTGTGATGCAAGAAAAAAAAACACATCAATTTTTTTTAGGAATTTTATTTAAATATATAATTAAATGAATATTATAAGAACATATAAAATGAGAAGAACTGTTTGACTTCAGTTGATTTTAAAATATAAATGGTCATCAGACTCAACCCCACAGATTTTTAATCCTTCTGGCCATTATGCTGCATTACAAACAGTACAGAAGCAAATTGTAGCATTTCTTTTGGATGTTTTTCACTGATCAGTTGTGTATGTGATGAGTGTTGCTGTATGTTCAGTGTTGGCTGTGTGTTTGGCCTGAGGTGATCAGCTTGGGACGGCCTGAGTAGAACCACATGTGCCACCCTCAGCAACGGATGCACAGCGCACACACACACACACGAACACACACACACGAACACACACAC
>NW_015549571.1:1375508-1376856 GCF_001515605.1 Sinocyclocheilus anshuiensis
ACACACACACACACACACGTGCACACACACACACACACACACACACACACACGTGGAAAAACTACAACAGTATTCACACACACTCAAAGAGGTGTGAGGTTGTTACTTTTTCCATCTTTTTGCTGAGTGTGTTGGGGCTGGTTAACTCTTATTTGAGGAAAGTGTGAGTTCAGCTTATTCAGTCAATAACAAATTTAAGCATCAGCGTCATTACTTGTTGGTGTAAAAATGTAAACTCACTTTACATTCAGTTGGTGTTCTGTGGTGTCGTGGAATTTGAGCTCACATCAAACAGATACAAGCTGCATTTATGCTCGATGCACCTCAGAGGCTTTTATAATGTAGCTTTGCTCACAAACTATTTTTAAAAACATGAAGGTACAGGACATGCTGAGAAAATATCAGCTGAACCGCTGAGAGGCAGCTGTGAGAAGTAACTTGTCAAACTTTACAAAAATCGTTTTAATAAAGCCATCAAAGTTTTACATTTTTATATTCTATACAGTATATTATTTGGTCATTTTTTCTGTGTTCAATACTTAAAGGGTTAATCCACCTAAAAATAAAAACTCTGTCATCATTTGCTCACCTTCACATCATTGCATCCAATCCCAGAAGACTTTAATTTAAAGTTAAAGTTTTTCAAGTTCAAGTTGATTTATTGGCATGACATTTGTGTATTTTTTTATTATAAAGTTTTTTTATATTGTTTTTTTATTTTTTTTTATTATCATTTATTTTGTGCATTGTGTATTTGTAATTTATCTACAAACACAAATTAAGAGATTTTTAATATAACCTGACAGATTTCTGTTCCTCCACAGAAAGTCCATTTCATCAAAACTTTCATACTTGAAAAAGTTCATAAAGAGATTGTAGAAGAAAGGTCTTCATGTATGAATATAAAGTAATTGTATCTCTTCAGAAGACTTTTATGGAGCAAAAATCTCTGTTTTCATTAAAAATATCTTTGTTTGTGTTTTGCAGTTGATTGAAAACGAAAAGTTTAAACAAACATAGGGGTGCATAATCAATGACAAAAGTTTCATTTTTGCATTCCTTAGTAAAAAAGTAATACATTTAAAAAATGCACTTATTTCATACTTAGTATAGTTCAAATCTATTATCATATTTACTGACATGTCGCTCAAGGCTTACTGATTTAATAATTCTAATTAAACTTTATTTGGTGTACTACTTGTGCACAATGCACATTTCTTAATATTAAGCCTAAAATGTGTTTTAATGTCACTATTGATAGGGATGTAACGATTCACTCAACTCACGATTTGATTCGATTCACGATTTTGATTTCACGATTCGATTCGATTCATGATTATTATTTAAT
>NW_015549571.1:1376904-1378519 GCF_001515605.1 Sinocyclocheilus anshuiensis
AATCGCGATTTGTTTAGCATCTCAACCGATTTGAATCGTCACCTATTTGAATCGATTTTCAACCGGCTCGCGGTTAATCGTTACATCCTTAACTATTGATGATGATTATATGATCTTTGAACAATATCGGTCAATATATGCAAGATAATTAAAGTGTACCTGAAGTATACTTGCAGTAGTTCCACTTCAGCACAATCAAATATACTTCAGTATATCTTTAGTTCAGCACTACTTCCACACAATTAAAGTGCAAAGTAAAAAATGAGATGTTCCAATTTAGCAGACTCTAAGTATACTTATTAAGTTTAATAAGTATATTTAGTATGCTAAAAGTTCAAGTGCAGGGTATTTAGATTAAGTACATAAATATGTAAATGTAGAATACTTAGCATGAAATAACTGTATTTCAAATACATTTTAGTATATTTATTTTTCACTAGGGTCATCTATCCCTTTAAATACACAAACCAGCAGATGAGCTGCAATGAGCAGTTTCAGTGAGTTGGCTAAAACATTGATTGTAGCATTATATGTTGTAGTTTCAATTTTGATTATCCAGGTGAAGCTGCTAAACCTGACTTCCTTCGGATTTGTCCAGTAGGGTTGAATGAATGTGTAATTATCTCTGTCTCTCTCACTCCTCTAGTCTGCTGTCATGTCTGCAGCGTTTGCGAAGTTTCACCCAAACCTGGTTGTCGGTGGCACTTACTCGGGACAGATCGTCCTGTGGGACAACAGAAGTAACAGACGCACTCCTGTCCAGAGGACGCCTCTCTCTGCTGCGGCGCACACGGTACGTGACGTTCACACACCATACTGGAAAGGTGCAGTCCAAAAACCTTGTGGTATTATTATTATGGTGTCCTAAAACAAAATATAGCATCTTTTTCTGATTTGTTTTATTATTTTTACCCTTAACCTTACATTTCTGTTTCTCCGTGCAGCACCCAGTGTACTGTGTTAATGTGGTTGGCACACAAAACGCTCATAACCTCATCAGCATCTCCACTGATGGAAAGATGTGCTCCTGGAGTCTGGACATGCTGTCTCAGCCACAGGTACTCACAATGCCCTTCAAATATGCCATCATGGTTTCAGAGTTTGAATATCACGCTCAAAGAAAGCAACTTGCTTACTCAACCAGTAAAAACAGTGAATGTTGTGTGCATCTTGCTGACGTGAATTCGTTGGCATCAGAAGCGCTATAAAAAGCCCACTGGGGGAACACAAGCTCTTCCATGCTGCTCACCCTTGAGTTTCCAGAAACATTTGCCAAACCGCAGTGTCAGATGTTAATGATTGGTAAAGCGCTGGCTGAATTTAAATTGCGCATTTCTAATCTGTGGAAGAGGCTGCTGGCTGTGGTGTTATTGATGTGTGTGCGTGTGTGTGTGTGTGTGCATGTTTATGTGGTTTATGAGGACACAAATGTGTATAATAACATGGGTATGACATAGGTATTACAACAAGAAGGTGATTTATGAGGACATTTTCAGTGTCCCCGTAATTCAAAAGGCTTATAAATAATTCAGAATGAGTTTTTTTGAAAATCTAAAAATGCAGAAAGTTTCCTGTGAGGGGTAGGTTTAGGGGTAGGGTTGGTGTAGGGCAATAG
>NW_015549571.1:1379171-1380729 GCF_001515605.1 Sinocyclocheilus anshuiensis
TGTGTCTGTGTGTGTGTGTCAACAGGACAGTATGGAGCTGGTGTTTAAGCAGTCTAAATCAGTTGCGGTCACCTCCATGTCCTTCCCTCTGGGTGACGTTAATAACTTTGTGGTGGGAAGTGAGGATGGATCGGTCTACACAGCCTGTCGTCATGGCAGGTAATACACACACAACACACTTACAATGTTGTTATTGCAAAAATTGCTACATTTTAATAGTAAAGATGGATATTGTGTATGTAACATATTCAGTTTATTAGTACTATTACACAAATTTAGTAAACACTTTAGTATAGGGTCACTATTAACTAGCTGCTTATTAGCATGCCTATTATTAACATGTTGGCTGTGTATTAGTACTTATAAAGCACATGTTCTGCATGATCATATTCTACATTCCTAATCCTACTCAATAAACTTAACTACCTTACTAACTATTAATAAGCTGCAAATTAGGAGTTTATTGAGGCAAAAGTCATAGTTAATGGTTTGTTAACAGCGAGAATTGAACCTTAAAATAAAGTGTGACCCAAAAATCTTACCTGTGTCATTTATGTTTGGCAAATATGCTTTACATTATGTTAGAACTGTGGAATAAAAAAAGTTGTATAAATATTATTTATTATATATTAATAAAATTATAAAAAATATTTTACATATTTATAGAAAATATATACTTATCTTTTTTTATATTACTTTATTTATTAATATATAGTAATTATGTGTACTACCATTCAATAGTTGGGGGTTACTAAGATTTTTAAGTTTTATTCATTTAGGATGCATTAAATAGATCAAAAGTGACAGTAAAAACATTTGTAATGTTACTACTGAAAATTCAGTTTTGCCATCAAAGGAATACATTACTTTTCAAAGGAAAACAGTTTCTATTTGAGGAGAAAACTGTTATTTTATATTTCACAAAATTACTGTTTTTTGATCAAATAAATGCAGCCTTGGTTAGAATAAGATACTTAATTTTACATACCTCAAACTTTTGAATGCTGGTGTTGATATTGAATTAATTAATTGTAAGTAAATAGTTAATAAATATGTAATTAGGAAATTAATATTGGATTTCTAGTAATAATAAATGTATGGTGTCTTCTGTGACTGCAGAGCTTTACTGGAACAGTTATAATATCATGTTATGATTCGTTGTCTCTCTAAACTTTGGAATGTCCTGAAAGTTCTGACGCAAGTTTTCATATCAAAAATATGAAAAGCGGTTTGTCTTTATGAATGGGTTGTAGTCGATGTGTTTGTGTGTGCTGTAATGAGCTGAGAGAGTGAATGTTTCCTCTTCATTGGTGATGCTGTGATCATCTGATCCTCTACACACACACACTCAGCATCTCTCACACGGCTGTTTACCTCTCACAGTAATGAGCGCACACACACACTCAGCGGTGTGTGTTAGTTGATGTGAAGTGTTAACTGTCTGACGGAGACATGCTGAGATGCTGATCATTAAACCTCTGCCATTCTGTGTGTGTGTCTGTGTCTGTGTGTCTGTGTGTCTGTGTGTGTGTGTGTGTGTGTGTGTGTCTGTGTGTGT
>NW_015549571.1:1382889-1383299 GCF_001515605.1 Sinocyclocheilus anshuiensis
GTTATGATTCATTGTTATCTCTCTAAACTTTCTTCCTGAAAGTTCCAGCACAAGTTTTTGTATCAAAAACATGGAAAGCAGTTTGTTTTTATGAATGGGATGTAGTCGATGTGTTTGTGTGTGCTGCAATGAGCTGAGAGAGGGAATGTTTCCTCTTTATTGGTGATGCTGTGATCATCTGATCCTCTACACACACACACTCAGCATCTCTCACACGGCTGTTTACCTCTCACAGTAATGAGCGCACACACACACTCAGCGGTGTGTGTTAGTTGATGTGAAGTGTTAACTGTCTGACGGAGACATGCTGAGATGCTGATCATTAAACCTCTGCCATTCTGTGTGTGTGTCTGTGTCTGTGTGTCTGTGTGTCTGTGTGTGTGTGTGTGTGTGTGTGTGTCTGTGTGTGT
>NW_015549571.1:1383746-1384022 GCF_001515605.1 Sinocyclocheilus anshuiensis
GTGTGTGTGTTGTGTGTGTGTGTGTGTGTGTGTGTGTGTGTGTGTGTGTGTGTGTGTGTGTGTGTGTGTGGTGTGTGTGTGTGTGTGTGTGTGTGTGTGTGTGTGTGTGTGTGTCTGTGTTTGTGTGTTTTGTGTGTTTTGTGTGTGTGTGTGTGTGCGTGTGTGTGTGTTTGAGAGTGCGTGTGTGTGTGAGTGTGTGTTTGTGTGTCAGAGTGTGTTTGTGTGTGTGTGTGTTTGTGTGTCAGAGTGTGTGTGTGTGTGTGTCGGAGTGGGTTT
>NW_015549571.1:1384548-1385768 GCF_001515605.1 Sinocyclocheilus anshuiensis
GTGTGTGTGTGTGTGTGTGTGTGTGTGTGTGTGTGTGTGTGTGTGTGTGTGTGTGTGTGTGTGTGTCTGTGTTTCTGTGTGTGTGTCTGTGTCTGTGTGTTTGTGTGTGTGTGTGTGTGTGTGAGCAGTCGGGCAGGTATCAGTGAGATGTTTGAGGGGCATCATGGTCCAATCACAGGCATTCACTGTCACACAGCGGCAGGACCCGTAGATTTCTCTCATCTCTTCCTGACCGCCTCATTTGATTGGACTGTTAAACTCTGGAGCACCAAGGTAGCACAGCATTCATAAACACTTATTCCATAACGCTGTCATTCATGAGTCTCTCGGCTGACTGTGTTTCTCTCTCTGCTGTAGAGTAACAAGCCGCTGTACTCGTTTGAGGACAACTCTGATTATGTTTATGATGTTATGTGGTCTCCGGTTCATCCCGCTCTCTTCGCCTGTGTGGACGGACTCGGACGCATCGACCTGTGGAACCTCAACAATGACACAGAGGTGAAACATGAAATATTATTGAATTAATGATGCACATATTCAGTGACACATTTAGTATTAACAATAATGGTCTGAACTCATAATCAAACTTTGATCCAGCAGTTCTACACTGAGAGCCAGAATTTATACTTTTTTTTTCAGGGTTGAGCAATATATTTAAAACAATTACATCAAAATTGTAGCAATTTCCTTGCATGTGAGGCCATTTTGATGCAAAGCGATGATGGCTGCACGTGTTTCTTTGGAGGTAGCCATTGCTAACAAGAACACAATGATTGGGAGCGCTTCTTCTCTCCTTTTATAGCAATCAGTCTGCTCTTACAATCTAATTACTATGATAGTGATTTCACCTGACTAGTACTCATTCACACTTTCACATATGCTGCTGATATGATTAGTCAATTAATGTTAGCTGGTCATTTTGTGTCAGGATCAGATTTCATCGCTTGCAACATCACAGACACTCAGTCTTTATGATCAGATGGAGAAAATAAATTGAATCTGTGTGTGTGTGTGTGTGTGCAGGTGCCCACTGCCAGTGTGTCTGTGGATGGCAGTCCCGCTCTGAACAGGCTGCGCTGGTCTCAGTCGGGCAGAGAGATCGCCGTGGGTGACTCAGAGGGACAGATCTACATATACGACGTCGGCGAGGTGAGACAGTAGAGTTTACTTAAAGGGATAGTTCACCCAAAAATGAAAATCCTGTCATTAATTACTCACCC
>NW_015549571.1:1386053-1398853 GCF_001515605.1 Sinocyclocheilus anshuiensis
CAAACCGATAAGACCTTTGTTCATCTTCGGAACACAAATTAAGATATTTTTGATGCATCCCGAGAGCTCTCTGACCCTCCCATAGACAGCAAGGATACTACCACGATCAAGGCTCAGAAACGTAGCAAGGACATCGGTAAAATAGCCCATGTGACATCAGGGGTTCAACCGTAATATTACGAAGTGGCGAGAATACTTTTTGTGCGCAAAGAAAACAAAAATAACGACTTTATTCAACAATTCGTCTCCTTCGCATCACCCTGTAACGCCATTTTGGAGAGTATCCACTGAACGTAAACGGCGTGTGCTGTTCTGTGTCAGCAACACCGTACGCAGATACGTTTACGCTTTGATCTGAATGTAAACAACGTATCCGCGTACATGCGTTGTTTACGCATGTGATGCTCTCCAAAACGGTGCTATAGGGTGACGCAAAGGAGACAAATTTTTGAATAAAGTCGTTATTTTTGTTTTCTTTGTGCACAAAAAGTATTCTCGTAGCTTATGTCCTTACTACGTTTCTGTGCGTTGATCGTGTAAGGATCCTTGCTGTGTATGGGAGGGTCAGAGAGCTCTCAGATTCCATCAAAAATATCTTAATTTGTGTTCCAAAGATGAACGGATGTCTTACGGGTTTGGAACGACACGAGGGTGCGTAACTAATAACAGAATTTTCATTTTTGGGTGAACTATCCCTTTAAGACACATCACAGACCCACTACACCGTAACACCTTTCTCCCTCGCTCCTGTTCTGTCACCGAGACAGTCGTGTAAAAAGCCTACTCCGAGCCTCTAAAGAGATGACACACTACAATTACATGTCTGTCAGAGAGGGGCCACAGAGGGCCTCTGTCACTCAGCAGATAGAGTAGAAGAAGGAGATGGACGATTGTTAGGCAGGGGTCAGTTCACTCTGACAGTCTCAGAGTAGTTTGATCGTCCGCTGTGTGGCCACAACAGACTTACACCTCTTTACAAAACGCTCCCTATAATGTTTCTCTCTCTCTGTTCCACCAAAGCAAATCTCAGTCCCGCGGAGCGACGAATGGACCCGCTTCGTGCGGACGCTGGCGGAGATCCACGAGAACCGCGACGATGCCGAGGAACTGGCCGCTCAACGCCTCGCCGCTTGATCGTCATCAGACCAGCAGATCTCAGAAAGCTGTTATCACGTCTGTCTTTGGAAATGAAATGATTTCTGTGTGCAAACCTTTGATTCTGCCTTTTGTTTGGAGTAAAAATACGAAACATTGACCGTAGGTGCGATTCATAGTGCGAGGCCCATGACCCAGAAGCCTTAACACGTGTGCAAACCTTTGATTCTGCCTTTTGTTTGGAGTAAAAATACGAAACATTGACCGTAGGTGTGATTCATAGTGCGAGGCCCATGACCCAGAAGCCTTAACACTTGCATGCAAAAAACAAACCCATAATGAATGTTTCTGTTTCTATCCAGGTATCTCTGAGCGTGCTAAACTCTCAGCTTATTATGCACAGCCAAATATGAAGTATTAAACCTTGGATCCCCAAAAATCAAAAAAAGGAAACAATGATTTTTGCATAAAGAAAGTGAAGCTGTTTTTTGTATTATTTTTATGACATTTGAGCACATTTTGAAGTAAACCACAAAGTTTAAAGGAATAAATTTGCTGCCTCAAATTACACAGAACAAATTTTGTATTACAGGTTTTTAGTGTAATGCTGTAAAATAGAATTGGATTGGGGTGAGGGAATGTGCTTAAGTGCTAGATGTCATAAATAGTAGAAAATATCATAAAATAGGCTTCATTTTCTTTCACATCTAATTGATTTTGGGGTGAAATGTTTTTGAGAGGTTTCGTCAGAATTACCCCATCATCTGTACAATTCTCAATACTAGTGAACCGTCGTATCTTTTTTTTTACTTGATCACAGACCTAGAGAATTGTAGAGATCTACTTCTTTCAGATCTTGTCAGTGGGTCATATTCAGCATCACGTATTGAGTTTGGTGAGTCTAGCTATGTACCAAATGCTGGAATAATTGGACTTTTTTTTCTGTTAATGATCGATCTTGTTCCTCTTCACCTCAGCAGAGGCACAATCATGTATTTGTGATGCATAGCGATATAGCAGGTTCATCTGAACTGTTTAAAGTGTCTTCCTCTTCCAGTGTTCACACCTGTTTGAAACACTAATAGTAACTTTTGCAGAACCTCTTTGAATGTCTTTGTATATCTGAATTCGTTTTCTAAGCCAAATCTCTTGTGCTTTACCTCCAATCAGATTGCAGTCATCCTGTAGTATTTTGCAAGGAGAAAGTAGGTTTGCGAAGATTTCAAAACGTTGCTTCCAGCTGTTTCCAACAGTATTCCTCATGTTTAATGGAATGTCCAATAAATTCTGCATTTGAAATGAAACAATTGTAATTTATTTCAAAAAATGACTATACAATAATCAAATGCATTTAAACCAAATATCCTAAGTCTGTTAATGTGTTGTTTTTTTTTCCATGTTAAATAAAACATTTTTATTTCCTGTTAGATCCCATGTTCCCATAGGCATAATCTTTAAAAAAAAAAAATACTTCGACCTTAATACTTTGGTTATTGCTTGAAAATTCCACAGATTTACTATCAACGTCTTGGTTAGTAAATTAGTAATAGTAGATAAATAGTAGATTAGTAGTATGTTGTACTTTTATTTTTTAAGTATTAAAATATTGCATTATATCATTATTATTTGATGTGTCGTGTTATTAAAAGCAGTAAAACCAGTGGTGGGATTCTACTTGCAAGATGTAAAGATATGACAAAAAATGACACAAGCCATAAAAATATGTAGTAGAAAGCTTGTTTGTGAGAATAAACAAGTTGTGGAAATACACTACTGTTCAAAAGTTATTAATTAATATTTTTATTCACCAAGGACAGAGTAAGTGATAAATGATTTTTGAGCAGAAAATCTGCACAATATTAAGATGATTTCTGAAGGATCATGTGACTGGAGTAATGATGCTGAAAATGAAGCTTTGCATCACAGGAAAAAATTACATAAATCACATTTAAAAAAATATTCAGATGGAAAACAATTGTTTTAATTTGGAATATTTCACAATGTTACTGTTTTTACTCTATTTCTGATCAAATAAATGCAGGATGAGCATAGACTGCATTAACCTGTGGAAGTACTGACATTGAGGCAAAACATCTGATAGCATACAATATATATATATATATATGTATATATATATATATATATATAGTGTTGTCAAACGATTAATCGCATCCAAAATAAAAGTTTTTGTTTACATTAATATACGTATGTGTACTGTGTATGTTTATTATGTATATATAAATACACACACATAGAGTATATATATATTTTTAATATTTACATGTATATACATTTATACAGTGCCGTGAAAAGGTTTTTGCCCCCTCCTGTTTTTTAAATTTTTTGTATATTTGTCACACTTAAAAGATTCAGATCATCAAACTAATTTTAATATTACACAAAGATAATGCAAGTAAATACAAAAGAGTGAAAAATTGAAGGGGGTCTGAATACTTTCCGTACCCACTGTATATACATTTACATATATAAATATAATATATAAACATAACATATTTTTATTTTTATGGGTTTGTATTTATATATACATAATAAATATACACAGTACACACTCATATATTATGTAAACAAAATCTTTTATTTTGGATGCGATTAATTGTTTGACAGCACTATATATATATATATATATATATATATCACTGCATAACACTGACAGCAATAAAAAAAAAAGCTGAGCTGAGCTGCAATCCGAATGTGCATTTTCATGCATTCGTGTTTAGATATTGTATGGAACGTAATATCTATGAGACATTATGTAACACAATATTTATAGTTGTATGTATATAGATGAAGGTCATTCTCAGGTGCGTACTTACTGCTGATATTATTACACTGAACTGAGACACATTTGATGCACTTGATTACAGCTGCTGAAGATTCGGCTTTGAATAAATTACATTTTAAATATAGATTATAGACTTAGAGTACATTTTTGGATTTCTTTAGATTTAGTTTATGATTCTTATGTCCTTTGTTCATCATGATAATCTCCACAAATGAATGCAACTTTCATTTTGAAGGCTAAATTCAATCGGTAGAAGTAAAAAGCTAAATGTAGACTATAAACGAACTACACCCCGGTTAAAAAAAAATAGATGAGTTTACCTTTTCAGGGTGATGATGTTTAATGACAACATCTGTAGTCCCATTACTTGTTAGGAACCATCTTTTTCAAGGCAAGTAAACGCTTTTTAAAAAGCACAGGGGGTATTTAATATTTTAAAATAAAATGTCAAAATATCTTAGTTTGTGTTAACCACAGTCCTATTTTCAGGCATTTAACCACCCATTGACTTCAGGAGCAATGGACCCAGAAGTGTTCAACTGTTAACTCGTCTCTGGGCTTTGGGCATCGAAAATATGCCATCCCTTCAGCACTCTATTATAATGTATGATTTAATTATAACAAGGGACACAAAGATTAATCAGCTATATATTCAAAATATAAGCATATAAATTCCACTTTACTGTGACATGGATGAAATAATGTTGCACTAGCAACAAATAACTATTGGTATTTGATTCTTTGTTAGGCTGAATCCTTGTATTTACTATTGGTGGTAATAGTTTAAGATGTGGCCACTGAAAAACCCATATAGGTTGAGCACTACTCTGAATATTGAGAGAATGTGTCCCCTTATTGTGGTGCCACATTGTCTATCGTAGTATAGGGAATTTGTACGATGAACGGATTTTGTACTGTTGAGTTACTAAAAACCTGGCCTCTGAAGCAAAACAAGCTGAGATCCACTGTATAAAGTAACATTTTAAAAATGCTGAATGTTTGTTTAAAACATTCCTTATTCAAAGACTGATTATTTTTCCACTCTAGTCCAAAATGAGGGACTACTGTACTCCTGATACACACACCTGTTGAAATCAACTCAGTGTCTGTCTTTAGTCTCATGCAGGGAAACTCCAGACTTGCTTTGGAAATCCCTTTAATGATCTTTGTCCAGAAGTTCCCATATGTTTTCAGTTCTGCTGAATTCTTTTTTATGAACACATTAATTCCCGAAACCTCAAGTCTGCTCATCTGAGAATGCTAATGCAATCCAGCCCTCTGATTCACATGAAGACAACACCCAAAACAGACAGCAGAGCTGCGGCACACACACACACACACACACACACTACAACAACAACAACTCCCTTACTAAACCACAGACTCATATACAAGCATCACGATGTGGAACCCGGGGCACATATTTTAACTTTGAGAGTATTTTAACAATGACATTTCTTTACAATATACACTAGTGAAAAAGAAGTGTGCTTAATTGTATTGATGTGCACTTGTAGTGTACTTCAAATCTTAAAAGTATATATTTAAAAAGGCTGTACTCACAGATAATATAATATTAATGAAATAAAAGCGTACTTAAAGAGAGTACACTTTCATTACTATGTTTAACACACTTAAATGCACTTTAAAATAATTAAAATGAAAAATTGTAAAGTACATTTTAAATGATTGTTTCATTTATCTTTTGTTGTTTTAAAGAAGTAAACTTATTTTGATGTGTTGGCTAACAAAGCACATGTAAAGTATCTGAATCTAATTTTAAATGTAGTGTGTTATTTGATAAAACATTTAATGATAATATATTTTAAATGTATTCAATTGCGTCGTCATCATTACAAAAGTGTAATTACAAATATATTTCAATACATGGCATACGAGTTTCAATGGAAATCAAATTATAGTATGTTTTAGGTTACCATAAATGCTTGTCAGTACATTCTGCAGTACACTTTATTTGAAAGAAAATAGAAGTAATTATGAAATATTATATAAAGATGTACTTAAGTGGGTCGAAAACACTAAAGTTAACTATAATACATAATGCAGTAACATGCAATTAGGTGCCTAAAAACATTACAGTCACTTCATACTTCAGTATTTTATTTTAATTATATTATATTTCATAAATATGTTCATATTTCATAATAAGTACTCTTTTTTTTAATCTTTTTTATTTGTTTCCCAAAGATATATGCTCCCATCCTCTATGGAATACAACCCATATACAAAAATACAAGAAACAAAAAAAACATTCTATTTGGAATATCGTTCAAAAATTCCCTAGCAACCACTGAATGCTATAGTGTGTAACCGCATAGCAACACACTATCGACCTGTTTTGCATGGACAAGCAACAGATTTAAAAAATCTTGAAATAGATGATTTACAAATGTGGCTCTATATGTGTCTGTTTTGCACGGTTTTGAACGATGAATCATGGCAATAACAAATAAACATTCCTCAATCCATTCAAAGGCATCTGCACTTTCTTTACATATTTATAGATGCACTGTAAATCATCGGATTGTTTTCTTTATGATAACTGAACGAAAACAAACATATTCAAGGTTCTTTAAGGACTGAATTTGCAGGGTTGTATGGGGTTGTTTGGGGTAATCGGATAGGAGGGGGCGTTTGAGGCAGACAGTTTGGCCCCTAATTTTTGTCACGTCAGGATTGTGCACCCCAGTAAGTGTTTCTAAATCAGCTACATAAACCCTAAAACAAAGGTCTCTTTAAGGCGTGATGTCACTGTGTCAGAGTGACAGAGCGGGCGAAACAAGCGTCCATTCAGAGCAGAAACACGAAGGTCAGTCCAGATCAGGGTCGGTGTGAGACGGAGTCTGGCGGGTCCTGACCTCCAGCGCCGCCCTCTCTTCTCTTCACGTCTTCCCCTTCAGGGCCTCTCCTCACTGGGCCTGTGAGCCCAGCTCGCCCCCTCCGTGTCCCGCCTGGGGCGGCACGGCCTCTGACTCGGGAGCATCTATCACTGCTCCGGGACCCTAATCAGGGCCAAAGAGGGGTGGACGTGACACCCGGGGTCGAGTCCTACTCTGTAAACATCCGAACGGTTTCCTTAAAAAGGACTGTCCGAGAGGGATATCCGCTACTCTAAAAAAAGATCCTATCCGTCATTTGATTCATTAATTACTCCTCTTAACTACCCCAGTGATCTATCAATAGCTCTAATTAGTCTGTTAGCGTAACTGTGGTGGATGGCTGCAGCACGTGGCGGGGCAACAAAATTTGGAGTAATGCTGCCTTGTTACCAGTTTTTAGCTTTTAGTATTTTAGTATCATTAATAATTTATTATACGGCCCAATGCCATCCACAGCAATGCTGATATAAAGCAATATCACACAGCTACGAGTGTGATCTTGCTCATATACATTTAGTCATTTAGCAGATGCTTTTATCCAAAGCGATTTACAAACGAGGACAACGGAAGCAATCAAAATCAACAAAAGAGCAATGATACGCAAGTGCTATAACAAGTCTCAGTTAGCTTAACGCAGTACACGTAGCTGTATACGTATAATAAATAAAAAGAAAACAGAATAGAAAAAGAATAGAGCAAGCTAGTGTTAGAGGCCTTTTTTGCTTTTGTTAATTGTATAATAAATAAAAAGAAAACAAATAGATAGAATACAAAACGATTAGAAAAGCTAGTGTTAGTTTTTTTGTCATTTCTCTATTTATTTACTAAACAAGCAGTTAGTAAATGAATAGAGTGCAAGTCTAAAAGGGACACTTTTTTAAAGAATAGAATTAGAATAGAGAGTGCTAGAGTTAGAGGGTCAAATAAAGATGGAAGAGATGTACAGATAAGATGTACAGCAGATGTATATATCTGGGATGACAGCTCTCGGAGGGACTGGCATGGTAATGTACATGACAATGTTAATGTATTTGGTCTTGGCGGAATAGATCTGCTGTGCTGCGGCTGCGGCAGAGAAACTACAGAGACTTGCTACTGCCAATACATCCATAACATACTTCTGTGAGCATGTAAGAAATATTGCTGCTGCACATATAGCATATGAATAACCTTAGCATACATGATCACCCCATAGCAGATCAATACAGGTGGAGCTGGGGAAGGTGGAGGGTTTCTGAAGTGCGCTGCTACTGCTACAGCAAGCACTGCCAAGTTGAGCAGCGAGCTCATATGTTACTGATACAGGAGAGAACCAATCAGCTGTGCCATGTGATAATGATGTCATCATGTCATATCGAGTTAGACCTATTGGTCTGCGCATCTGGAGTTTCATTCCAGAACTTTGTATATGTATATATATATAGTTTTGAAACAATGTGAACTGAAATAATCGTGTTTAACATTCTAGGTGACAATTGCATTACCATGACTGCAGAGGAATCTCCACCAATCCACAAATGCTAATCCATATGTCCTAAATTCTATTTGAAACTACAATTAGAGTGTCCCATATTATAGTATGTTAAGACAAGTATCCTAAATGTACCCTGATGGTCTATTCAATTCAATTCAATTCAAGTTTATTTGTATAGCTCTTTTCACGATGCAAATCGTTCAAAGCAGCTTTACAGAAAATTAAAGTTTCTACATTATATTTAGTAATAGCTTATCAGTGGTGACGATCTCAATATGATGTCCATATGGCAGAAATGTACGGTAAAAATCAAGCAGTTAATTAATGTCATGTACTCAAACAGGCGGTGAACACTATTAACAGCAATGATTATATGTTGCGATCAAACTTATAGCTAAATTTGGTAGTTTTGTATGCTGTCTGAGGGTTGGCATCATCTCTTCTCAGGTCTACTATTATGGTAGAAATTTGAAGCGTAGACTCTACTGCACACTCTAATGGCGAATATTAACCATAACCTATTGAACTTTGGTGGAGGATTTGGCTCAGAACTACAAACATGAATAAAATCTACAAACATGGTGGATGCACAAGAACGACAGTTAAGTAGAGAGGTTCAGATAAAGGGATTTGAGTGATTAATAATCAGTATCTAACCTGATGAAAAAATGTTAAGATTGTAAACTTATAAAGATACTCACTTTTAAATATTAAAAACATGAAGACAGTTTTATGCATGAAAAAACACAACTGACAGATCAGTGTGCTACTTATTTTCTCTCCAATACTGCTAGAGGAGTTGTGGAGCAGAGTAAATGAACTGAACTGAAAAGATATGAGAATATGAGGACATTAACTGTGACACGATGATTGGCAGGCCAGTTTACGGTGACAGGTGCACAGCTTTGCGATAAGATGCAATTGTGGAGTGGTATACGTCCCAAAACCTTTCTGCTATAGACTCCAAAGTATTTTTTATGTCTATAGAAATGTTTAATACCGTTAAATACAGTTAAAAATGTACAAATGTTAACATTAAAAAACGTTTTTTTTACTTGAAATAAAATAATAAAATTAATAAATGACCTGAAATCAAATTTAAAACCCCCTAAACTTACTGTATTTCATATAACTGCCAGTGCAACATTTCTAATTTTTATTTAGTTTAACTTGATGTACTAAAATATGGATATGCTATATGCAATGTAAAATATAAAACTAAAACTGAAATAAAAATGATAGAAATATTTTTAAAAACAAAAACTCTAACCCTAACAACACAATGACTAAAACTTTAACTACATATTAAAGGGGTCATATGATGCGATTTCAAGTTTTCCTTTCTCTTTGGAGTGTTACAAGCTGATTGTGCATACGCTTGTCAGAAGGAGGGACTTTGTAGAAAACGAAGCGTTTGAGAGAGGCGGGGCATAGAGGACCTACAATAATGTACAGTATTTGAAAAATAATGTGTTTTTTGAACATTAAAGCATGTCAACATATTCTGTTACACCAAATACACAAAATAATGATCTTTAAAAAAGCATCATATGACCCCTTTAAATGAAAATAGACAAAATAGTAAATCATTCAAAATATTGATAAAACTTTATATGCTATAATTATGTGCTGTATATTTAGAGTTTAGGGTATTTAGATTTTTGTTCAAATCACTAACCCTTTAGCAGGGTCAGAATTAATAGTGATTAAAAATGACTGGATTTATACTGTATTCAGCAGAAGCATGTTTAATGGTCTTGAGCACGTGTGTTGGCGGTTTCCACATGCCATAACACACTGCTGTCAAACTCAATAGAGTCACACTGCAGTCAGTCAGCCGCGGTCCTGCAGGGCATCTTGCCCCAATTATGGCCTGACAGAGGTCAGCGCCCCGCAGACCTGACCCTCCTCTCTCTCTGACACACCTACCAGCCTGCATGAGCACAATTAGCATCTGATAAAAATAGTCTGGAGTTATGCAACAATCTTCAAAACTGCTGTGAATCAGAAGTGTTTTTCAATAGCTGGTGGCCCTAACAATATTTAGAGAGCAGGATGGCTGACATAACACCAAAACATTAGCCTATAATTACTGTATAAGAAATGGGACAAACACAAAATAGTGGAAATTAACTAATAGAATTTGACGAATAGAATTTGAGTTAGAACAACAAGCGAATGTGTCATTTAACACATTAGAATCAACTGAAACTATAGTGGAGCTATTCAGCTTTCACACACAGTAAAATTAATTTAAACCTTTCTGGGGCTTTTTGCAAAACTTGCTGCTTGATGTTACGGTGTTGTGGGTGATCGCCATGGCTATGCGGTTGCTATGATGCTCTGAGTGTTTTTCACCATGTTGCTATGCTGTTGCTAGGGCATTATTAAGTGGTTGTTTACTGCAACAATTGAAAACAGCCCTCCACAATGCTGAGGGTTCTGGATGATTTTTCTAGACTTTGAGTCCTTACTTTAATGTCTATCTTTGTCTGTTTTATTGTCTACTAGGTAAAATGATTATAGCATGAAGATTAATACGGGTCAGAAAAAAACACTAATAAGTCACACTTTAACTTCTGGCAGTAATGGGATAGTGGCAGTAGTTTCTAAGTGTGAATTTATATCAAAAATTATTCTGCAAGAATAAACCACTGGCCACCTCACATCTGAGGCAATTATACTGCCGCTGCAATAACTTAAAGCGGGATGTGGCATGATTTTTTTTTCCTAAATATTTTCTTTTACATTCTAAATTAAACCCTTTTAGAGTGAGAAAATCAGAGGTCTAGATGTATATGTGTATGTGTGTGTTTCCAAAGTGAAGTGAAATTGGGTAATAGGCATGAGTTTGATGGTCTTAGGATGCAAAAGCACTATAAAAGAACCAAGAATGTGGTCCGTGTGCACTATATACCTGATATACCCTTGTTTTCCCTCTCATTCTCTCTTTACATCTTTCTGTCCCTCTCACTTACTATTTATGGAGCAAAATAAAGATATTAAATATATAGTTCCCCCTAAAATGGAGATGTTTTGCAGAATGTTCATGCTGCTCTTTTCCATACAAAAAAAGTCATATGGCCTTTGAACAACAATTGATTAAATTATATCAGATTATATACTATATACTATATAAGTCTCTGGAAGCCATACAACACCTCTGTGTAAAAACACAGTGAAAGTATTAACTGTATTAATTTTTAGGTAAAAAAAAAAAAAATAATCTGAATAATCTGAAGAAACCCACTATTTTCCACTATTAAGAAGCTTTTGTGGAATGGAAGGGTTCCATGGATGTTAAATGTTCCTCATGGAACCATCAATGCCAATAAATAACCATTGTTTTTATATAGTCAAATGGGCCCTTTTTATGATAATTTTATGGTGTTTTGGTTTTCAAAGCTTGAAAGTCTTCAAAATGTCATTTTTATGTGTCTCATATAAGAATATTTTAAATGGAGGATTGTATTTGCATAACTGAGCTGGTGGAAGCACTGACCCCTATCTAATAATGAAAAGCAAGACCATGATTCAAACAGAGAGAGAGAGAGAGAGAGCTGTTTAATCAGAGCATGGTGTGATGCAAGGACTGTGAGAGCGAACATAAAGAGAACAGCACTAAGGAAGAGGGTACAAAATGCCAGATGCAGAGGCAGCAGTAGATGGCAGTATTGATCTCCTTCATCATGTTTCTAAAATTGGTTATCTGTCTCTCTTTCTTTCTGTGTGTGTGGATTGGCAGAGTGTAAGGAGGCACTCTCTCTGGTTTATCTTTGTGCTGTTGACATCTTAAGAGAAAAGAGTAACACTAACCACTGGCCCATAATCCCCTGGGAGGCAGACTGCTTTCTAAAAACACAGGTCTGTCTTTCAGCGGTGTGTGTACAATACTGTGAGAACATCACACTCTGTGGCTGGTGCAATCTTCAGATTTGTAAAATAATTTATAATTTGTAAAATAACACAAATTCTCTGTGGTCCCTCTTATTGTCTGCAAATCAGCAAGTACCATATGAATCACAGGACTGACTAGGATTCTCAGAATCAAACTCTTGTGCGTAAACTCAGCTGACTCCATAAATTGATTGTTTATACAGTTTCACCTAAGCTCTAAATGTATCAGTATTTCAGCCCAATCTCTATCAGCAAACTATAACAAAACTTTTTGACCGATGGCTGAAATACAAAAATACTGTGTTTGTCTTAAGGCATCAGTATTGGTCTCTCAAATGACAGTAACAGAGCTGACATAATGCTGGTAGTAACAGATTGTAAACAAACAAACATGAGTTATGTAACAATCAAGCGGTTGTTAACAAGTGGTTAACTTCTTTTCAGATTCAGATTAGACTATTTTACATTTTTATGTAACTGACTTCAAAAAGTTTGGAATTCAAAAAAATTGATGATTAACATTTAAGACTACTCTAAGCAGTTAATGCAATCAGCCACTGATCTATCACATGGTACCAGAGCTGTCCTGGGACTTTCCTACTGTACAAGTAAAAAAAAAAAAAAAAAAAAA
>NW_015549571.1:1398863-1411021 GCF_001515605.1 Sinocyclocheilus anshuiensis
GTCTGTTAAAGTGATTTTGGTTGAAATATAATGGACAGTAACAGAGCTTAGAGTATTGTAACTGATAGGAACAGCGCTAACAGAAACAGACTCTATTACTATCAGAGGTAACATTAACTAACCTGAATATAACAGACCTGACAGTAAAAGCTGATAGTAAAAGGGCTGACAGTAACATACCTTATCTAACTGAGCTGACAGTAACATAATTGATTGTAACAGATATGATAGTAACATACATTACAGGTACATAGTAAAAAGGAGATAACTGAGTTTATTATACAGAGATGAGAGTAACAGAACTGATGTTAAAAGATCTTATAGCAATTAAGTTGATAGAAGCAGAACGGACAGTAACAAAGTATTATAACAGATAGTAACAGAGCTGATAGTAACAGAGGTGATAGTAACAAACTTGGATATAAAAGATAGTAAGAGCAGACCGTAACAGTTGACAGTATAAAACTGTAAAAGATCCAGTAGAATATGATAGCAACAGAGCTAATAGCCACAGAGCTGGCAGTAACAGAGTTGATAATAATAGAGCTGATCTATGTAAATATAACAAGCAGTATAGTAACCAAGCTGATTTTTAACCGATATGACTGTAACAGAGCTAACTGTAACTGATAGTAAAAGAACTGACAGTCACAACGCTGACACTAACATAGCTGAAAGTGACAGTAACAAACCCAAATATAACAGACATGATAGCAACATAGCTTATTTATTTTATTTTAAGAGAGCTGATTGTAACAAAACTGATAGTAACAGGAATAGTTGTAATAGAACTGAAAGTAACAAACTAGAAAATAACAAATCTCTCAGTAACAGAGTTGATAGATCATATGTTACCTCCAGTGTTGGGAAGCTTTGGAAATGTAATAGGTTACAGATTACAAGTTACCCTATTTAAAATGTAATAAGTAGTGCAACTATGTCAATCACTTTATCAAAGTATAATGTAATTGATTACATTTGATTACTTTTTTATTACTTTTCTAAATTTCTAACGAATGTTTTCAATTGTTAATCATTTTGAAACATTTGAAGCAGGCAGGGTTAACCTTACAGTAGTGCTCAACACTGATTACTGTCAGACTTTTAAAATCTTTTATGAAGATAAAAAAAAACTATTTTAAAGCACAGCCACCACAAAATCAGAATTGAGCACCTCTGTTTACTTAGAGATTTTTCTGATTTTTGATTTTTAGATTTCCAGCACTGTAATGCATTTTTATTAATAGCCATGGTGGCAGTGCTCAGACAGGTTGTAGCCTAAATTAAATTAAAATTGAATTAATCAAATATATAAGTCCGTTACATATAACTAGTTACTCCCCAACACTGGTTACGTCTGTAGAAGCCATAGAAGCCTTCATAACAGCAATCTCAAAGCTATTTTTATACATGCGCTGACCTTCAAAGTACCCATTGGACCTTTGGCTCTGTATGCGGGTCTTCACAAGGTCGATGGGGTTACACAGCTGTAGCTCCTGTTGCTGCTCAGGACAACCCAGAAAATCTGTCAATCAAACCTTCTGGATGGAGTTCTCTCCATCAGTATTCAGACACACGCACACATACACTCATAGTCAAAATATGAACTCTGAACCACACACTCACACAGAGACAGAACCGCACACACTCAGAGCAGATGTCAATCAAAGTATGAGTTTGAACTTCCTGCTGCCCCAAACATGCAAATGAGAGTGAATCTGTTTGCAGGGCAAATCTGCAGGCCAAGCTTAATGGCTATTGATGCAATTTCTCACCCTTGTTTTCCCTCTCATTCTCTCTTTACATCTTTCTGTCTCTCTCATTTACTATTTATGGAGCAAAATAAAGGTATTAAATGTATAGTTCCCCCAAAAATGGAGATGTTTTGCAGAATGTTCATGCTGCTCTTTTCCATACAAAAAAGTCATATGGCCTTTGAACAACAATTGATTAAATTATATCAGATGGAAATATTTATAAAGTGACAAAATAACATTTTTATTCACTGTGAAAGTGCCTAAAGTTGTACATGAAGTTGGTCTGTGCTAATTATAATGATCTTAGTTTAACAACAGTAGACATGTGTGTGTCTGAGAGAGAAAGTAGGACTGTGTGAATGAGTGAGTGTGTACTTTACGTACTCCAGCTCTTTGTGCAATAAAACTGTTACTGAATGTGTGTTTGTGGCAGACAACACTGTGCTCTTTCGATTTGTATCTTTTGTTACCTGCTCAGGAGACGCTGTCACGACACACTGTTGTATGTGGGTTTGGTAAGAAAGCATCTGTCATGGGCATCAGTGGGAATGTAAATGCAGCACCAAGTGACAGTCTCAGACTTGTAGTTCTGACGGGTGAGAGCTAGTGCAAAGACTGCAGTTTTAAAACACTTAAGAGAGGGATAGTTCTGTGTCTTTATTGCATAATACACTGGAAAAAAAAGTGGTATTTCTACTTGATTAATTAAACCCATAAAAGTGAATGTTGTTAATTCAGTGGTTAAATTATTTTATTGACTTGAATAAACCTAGATCAGTTTATTTGTTTCCCTGTTTTTAGTTTACTTGCTCTACCATTCAAAAATTTGAGGTCAGTAAATAAAGGGTTAGTTCACCCAAAAATGTAAAGTAGCCAATGTTTTATTCACCCTCAAAGCATCCTAGGTGTATGTGACTTCCGAATCCAATCTGAGTTATTTAAAAAATTCGAGCATTTGAATGAGAGTAGGCGATTGTTTTTGTTCAACACTCCAAAAGTAGTCAAATAAAGCGCATTCATAATAAAACGTGTCTCACACGGCACCGGGGGGTGAATAAAGGCCTCCTGTAGCGAATTGATGTGTATTTGTAAGAAAAATAACCATATTTAGAAAGTTATAAATACTTTTCTCTCACTTCCGCTAACTGTCGTACACACAGAAGCCGTTCCGGCGGATGACGTAGGACATCAGCGTAGCGCATGCGCCGGTGATTAGTCACGAATTAGAAGCACATAACGATGATTTGTAAAGTAAAATGTCGGAGGATTTCGATATAAGCCAGGAGGTAAAGAAAGGAAACTTTGCTTCCTTTGATCCTGTAAACAAACTCGCAAGGCTAGCATATCTCAAAGGCGCACGCACTGCACATGACAGTCAGTGGAAGTGAGAAAAAAGCATTTATAATGTTTGAAATATGGATATTTTTCTAACAAAAACGCATCAGTTCACTACAGGAGGCCTTTATTCATCCCCGGAGCCGTGTGAGGCAAGTCTTAATATGGATGGATGCACTTTATTTGACTACTTTTGGACTGTTGAACAAAAACACCCACCTACTCTCATTCTAACGCTTGGAAGAGCCAGGATAATTTTTAATATAACTGCGATTGGATTTGTCTGAAAGAAGAAAGTCTTATACACCTAGGATGCCTTGAGGGTGAGTAAAACATGGGCTAATTTTCATTTTTGGGTGAACTAACCCTTTAAGAACACACTACAATTGATCGGAAGTGACTGTAAAGACATTTAAAAAGCTACAGATTTTGTATTTCAAATAAATGCTGTTCTTTTTAACTTTTTATTTATCAAAGAATCTGGAGTCTATATATATATATATATATATATATATATTTATTTATTTATTTATTTATCATGGTTTCCACAAAAGTATTGAACAAGACAAAATCTTAAACTGTTTTCATAATGATAAGAACCATTTGTGAGCAGCAAATCAGCATATTAGAGTGATTTCTGAAGGATTATCTGAAGGATGACTGAAGACTAGAGTAACGATGCAGGAATACATTTGTAATAATATTTGACAATTGTATTACTGTTTTTATTGATCAAATACATGCAGCCTTGGTGAACATAAGAGACTTTCTTCAACAAGGATCATGTGACACTGAAGACTATGACTGTTGAAAATGTGCTTTTGCCATCACAGAAGTAAACTGCATTCTGAAATATATTCAAATAGAAAATAAATTACAATTTAAATTGTATATATTTCACAATATTACTGTTTTTAGACCAAATAAATGCAGCCTTGGTGAACATAAAATACTTCTTTCAAAAATGTTTACAAATTTGCCAACCCCAAAATTTTACATATAGCAATTGTTGCCATATTTAGTTCTACTTTCCATGTGTACTTGTTTAATTAGTCTCATTTCCTAATTTCACTTTATTATCTTATTTTATAACTTCTGCCTTTGTATTTTATTTCAATAAATAAACAATATAATAAATAATAGCTCATAAATACTGCTGTAATGGAAGATGTGTGTGTGGTTGTGTAAGTGTGTGTGGTGAGCCCTCGAGCACGTGTGTGTACAGAATGCATTATTATACAGTGGTCTACAGTGGTATCAGTTTCCTCAGCCATAATTAGTAAGAGATTCCACTGTGGTTCCGGAAGATTTGAGCCATCCGGATCGGACGCCTCCAAAGCTTTAGATCAGACGCACGCTGTCTGTCTTGTTCTCTGACGGTGCGCACAGCTATGGTTACCCACCCCGCAGAGGACAGACCTCACTCATCTCCCACAGCAAAAACCAGAACGAAGCGATATGCAGACATCCCAGCCTGCTGCCAGACCGGCCGAGAGACATCATGACTGTGCTGGAGAGAGAGAGAGAGAGAGAGAGAGAGAGAGAGAGAGAGAGAGAGAGTATGAAGTGAACTTTGTAAAACTATAGAAGGCAGTTAGAGCCCTGGACATTTCAGAGGATGTGGAATGCGTTACAGGCACCCGAGTCTTTGGGACAGTGAGACATGGAGCCACGGCCACAGCTTGATCAACGTCAGCAGGACAGCCACAAATGATCAGCTTCTGGCATATGACTCCTCTGAGCTGCCACAGTTTAACCGCTGCTGTTCCCCAAGTTATGAATTGAGGGCACACAGACCTTGGTGGATGAGATAAGGCATAGTTTACTGCATAATAAAATTTCCGTCATCATTTAATGACCCTCATGTTTCTCAAATCATGTGTGATTCACATTCTCACAAGGTTAGCTAACAGACTGTCCAGCTCTTTCCATACTTTCCCGTCCTTTTTTAACTGTAGTCACCATTTACTTTCATTGAAAAAGAGCATTCTGGACTTTTTTAAAAGATAATGAAAAAAGTCTCACTTTATTTTAAGGTGTTCTTGTCACAGTGTAATTATACATTTAAGTACTGAGTAATATTAATGAACTGCATGTACTTATGGTTAGGGTTAGGGTTTGGCTTAGTGTTATTTCCATGTAATTATGCATAATTTAGTGTTATTATAATAGTAAGTACATTTAACGTGTAACAAGGACACCTTAAAATAAAGTGTTACCAAAGTCTCTTATGTTCACGAAGGTTGCATGTATTTGATCAATAAAAACAGTAATATAGTCAAACATTATTACAAATTAAAAGTTTTTTATTAATATATTTTAAAATATAATTTATTCCTGTGATCAAAGCTGAATTTTCAGCATCATTACTCCAGTCTTAGGTGTCACATGATCCTCCAGAAATCATCAATTCTTTTAAAAATCTACTTCAGCTGAACAATAGAATGGCATGATGGATATATATATATATATATATATATATAGTATAGTTTGTTAATGATTTAAAATAAAAATCTTTTGGTAACACTTTTATTTTAAGGTGTCCTTGTTACACATGTTACATGTACCTACTAGCCCGAAATTATGCATAATTACATGCAATAAACCTAAACCAAACCCTAATTCTAATCCTAACCTTGTTAATTACTCATTACTTAAATGTATAATTACAATGTAACACCTTAAAATAAAATGCAAGCACTCTTTTTATACTTTGTTATTTTATAGATAATCTCGCGACTTTTACAGTATTTTTTATAATATTTATGTAATTTATATTAGTTGGTCCCATGCTGACTGAGAGTGTGGGTGAGAGAAAAGGTGAGGAAAAATTCCTTTAAGCAAATAATTTAAAACATTTGCCTTTTTAACTTCACAGTTCAGGTTTTTGTGGTTAGACTTCAGGGGGTCAGACAGGGTATTGACATGTTTAATGCTTTCTGAAAATCATTGAGCTCTGGTGAGGAAGGTGAACAGGGTGAAAGGTTTAACCTTCTATTTCCTTTCATCACATTTCTCTCCGTCCTCCAGAAGCTGGGTGAGAGAGCAGATTTTTGTGATTATACCTGTGGGATTTACCCTGTGCACTGAATCTACATACGACACAGCAGTGTACTCTACAGCTGGGGCTCACGGGTCTCTCTCTCTCTCACACAGCTGTTTTTACTGTAGGGCAGAATGCTAACGAGGCTGCGCTTTGATCAAACACGTCACTGTAATTACCCACCCAGAAAGGCCTGCATGTGTGTGTGTGTGTGTGTGTGTGTATGTGTGTGTGTGTGTATGTGTGTGTATGTGTGGGTGTGTGTGTGTGTGATGAAGAGCAGAAAGGATAGCCAATGGGCACATCCCAACCTCCAGACTCTCACACTCTCACGACAGATAAAAGCTCTGCTCCAAATCCCAGGAAGCTGACTTTTTGGATGCCTTCTTTTGGCCAAACTTTAAAGTTGTGGATTACTATTAAAATGACTGAATTTCGCCCATGACAATTCACCGAACAACAATAAATGTGACTGCACCTTTAAGGAATAATTCACCCAAAACTGAACATGCAAGATGTAGATGAGTTTTATGTTCATCAGAACGGATTTGTAGAAATGTAGCATGCAGTGAATGGGTGCCATCAGAATGAGAGTCCAAACAGCTGATAAAACATCACAATAATCCACAAGTAATCAACACCACTCCAGCACATCAGTTAATGTCTAGTGAAGTGAAAAGCTGCGCATTTGTAACATTAATCATTTTTTTAAAATCCCTTCTTAAGGTGTTTTTAACTTGAAAATTGCTTCTGGGCAAAATCCATAATATTGCTTTCTCCAGTGAAAAAGTCAACTGAATCGGGAGAGAAATATGCACAGATCAAACACTGCTTACAATTGAAAACAGTTCTAAACACGTTTTTGAAGTTTCTATCAGCTGTTTGGACTCTCATTCTGACGGCACCCATTCACTGCAGAGCATCCATTGCTGAGCAAGTGATGCTACATTTCTCCAAATCTGTTCTAATAGAGAAACAAACTAATCTACATCTTGGAGGGCCTGAGGATGAGTCATTTTTTAGCAAGTTTTTGGGTGAACTATTCCTTTAAGGCAGCATCTCATGTATCATCTGCAAAGAGGACATCCCAGAATTCAGTACATTTATAAAAAAAAGTTTATATCGAATTAAAAAGTGACCCAATATTTTATCCAATATTTCAGTTTGGATCCCATCTAAAGCAGTCGGTCTGTTTTTCTCCTTCTCTGTTATGAACACTCACACAGAACAGACCTCGCCTGAGGATCTTCACACAATAACGCAGCAGAAAGCACTGCCCTGATAAAAGCACCTATTAAAGACTCTCAGATGTGAGTGTGTGTATGCATTCATGCAGAGCGAGCACGACAAGCCACTGCTGCAGGAAATTGGGGATATTTTCTTCTTCAATTAGTTGTATGTAATGCTGGATTACAAAAGAGCACATGGCCCTGTGCTAATTCTCTTTTGGAGAAAGCCTGTGTCATTTTCCCCGTAATAAGCAGGCGATTATGGCATTATAGAGGATGAGAGACCCAGGAGATTAAAGCTTCCTTTAAAACCTACATCATAACAAAGGGAGCAACAGAAACTCTGAGATTCACAAGAAAGAAAAATCACAAATGAGATCTCTGCAATATCGGACGTTTCTCCTAGACAGCAATGAGATTAAATGAAGTCTCTTGCTTCTCAGAGAAACATCATATTATTCTCATGTTACAGCAATCTCAATAATGTCTCAAGGTGTCTCAAAATCATTACATGTTTGTTTTATAGCTCTGTTGTATGTCAACTGAAGTTGAGTGTGAATGTGAGAAAACTGACATTGTGTCATGATTTTCTATTTATTGATTGCCATTGACCTGTGACCGAACTTCATTCGTATGACATATGGTGCCGTGTTTGATTTTTAAAGATTTAAAGATTTTTATGTGTAATGAGTTCAATTTTAGTCTGTTTCTTACACCAAACTATTGTCATGTTGGAATTTGGTGCTCACCAAAGCTGTACTTATTTGATACAGTAAAATTAATATTGTGAAACATTATTACAATCTAAAATAAATGTTTTCTATTGTAATATATTTTAAATATATTGTAATATATTGTTATTTATTCCTGTAACCATCATTACTCCAGTCTTCAGTGTCACATGATCCTTCAGAAATCATGTGAATATGATGATTTGCTATGAATTCTTTTTGGCTCAGTTTATTCATGATTGTGGTTAATATTATCAGTGTTGGAAATACTTTTTGCTGCCTTTTTTTTTTTGCAGAAACCATGATATAGTTTTCTTTTATAGAATGTTCAATGAACAGCATTGATTCGAAACAGAAATATTTTGTAACATTATTAACGTAATAGGGCACTAATTTCTTTATTCTTCATTCTTTTCTTTTTCTTTTTTCATCTTACTCTAACCTAATCTATAAGGGTAGTGTCACTGTTTCCACAAAAAAAAAAAAAATGTAAGAAGCACAACTGTCTTCAACATTGATAATTAATAAGAAAAGTTTGAAATCAGTGTATTATAATGATTTCTGAAGTATCATGTGACAATGAAGACATTGAAGCATATCAGGCTTCTTTCAAAAAACATAAAAAATGTATAGTTCCCCCAAAAATGGAGATGTTTTGCAGAATGTTCACGCTGCTCTTTTCCAAACAAAAAAAGTCATATGGCCTTTGATAACATAAAAAAAAAAATCTTAATTATTCCAACATTTTTGACTGGTAGTGTACATGCAGTGAAATATATTACTTATTAAACTTTTTTTTTTCCTTTTATGTCTTTCTTTTAACTACTTTATTGTTCCCAATGTCGTTATCAAAACAGCTATTTCAGGCATATCAGAACATAGCAAAGGGATTTTTTTCATGTATGTGATATAGGTAATTATGGCAGGCTTCATCTCTCCCCGCTGGGAAGCGCAGACTTGCTCCCAGCAGCATGAGCTCATTTTTTCCACAAGCTTTTTACTGTCCTGTAACCTGCATTACTGCTGCGTTATAATGCCTGTTTATACACACAAACAAGAAAACAAGACTGGACCAGAACACAGGATGCACACACACACACACACACACACACACACACACACACACACACTATTACATATTACATTTACAAGCTATAAATGCAGTCGTAATGTTTTTATTCCCTTTAGGGTTAATCACAAAGGCTGTTGAGCGTGTATAATATGCAAGACTAAAAGGTGTAAGTGAAATATAAAATCTGTCGCCACACGTAACAGACATACAGGGTGTTCAGAGCCTCAAGACAAAGCATTACAGATATCGTATAGGAAAACCATTTAACAAGAACATATACTGACATCAGAGTTAATAACCACTTGGGCAGACGGTGGGAACGGTGTGTTATTACCCTCGATTATTTAAGCACCTGTGGCACTGGTATTCAGACTGCTTAGAGTTAACAGAGATGGGGAGTGAACTAAGGGCCTGGAGGATACGACCCCTGCTCAATCCACTGTTGAATTCACTTCATAAAAGCTGGACAGTGGCTCCTTTGTGCCTAGAGTCGATTCAGAAATCTTTTATATGAGCTTCTTTGAAGTCATTACCCTTTTGAGGTGCAGTGTCTTTGAATCAGCTGGTGTTTTGGTGATTTTTAGCGGATGTATGAAGTCAGTTCTCCTCAAGTCCTAGCAGAGGAACCACAGGTGTAGACAATCACACTAACCAACATGATCCACTACTGTTTCACAAACACAGAGTGTTGCATACAGATACTTTTTCATTTAATGACATTCATACATTTTGACTTAAGTATTTAAATCTTTTTAGGGTCAGTTTATCCTGTATGATGACACACAGCTTTTATCTTATAAAAAGAAGTGTGCTTAATTGTTTTGAATGTGCACTTAGTGTACTTCAAATCTTAAAGGCATATTTAAAAAAAATGTACTTGCAGATAATGTACTATTAATTAGATAAAAGCCCACGTAAGTGTACTTAAAGAGAGACAATTATAATGACGTTTCTTAACACACTTACGTAAAATTTTAAAAGTTTGAAAGTGTAAAGTTTTACTATAAAGTTCATTTTAAACAATTTTAATAATTCAATCATCAGTTTTAATATTTTTTTGTCATGCTTTAAAGAAGTAAACACTTATTTTTATGTGACTAACATACTACAGTGTGTGCATATATTTTTTTTTTTGAACAACAATTTTATTTTCAAAGATTGTCATACAGGTTAAGACAACAGTTACATTTTTCATTATAACTGAATAATAAAAAAATAAATAAAATAAAAAATAATAATAATACATAAATGAACTCAACAATAACTCAATACCCTTAAAAAATAAATACATAATAATAATAATAATAAAAAAATGAAATAAACATATACTTTCAATGTCCATCAATTCCACAAAAGAGTCACCATCTAGACTCTCCAAAAAGTCATAGAACACTTTTCAGATGGACCAAAATACATTAAATTTGTTTTTCAAAACATAGGTAATCTTTTCTAAGGCAAGGCACGAGGTCATCCCCTTTATCCATTGAGACACGCCAGGACTTTCTTCTTTCTTTAAAAAAACAGTATGCTAAAGTGTGCTACTTTTTCACGAGGGTCACTGAGGAATCAAATGTGTACAATGCAGAATCCTGTGCATGTGTGTTTAAAACATTTTGTCAGGCTGAGTCACACAGTTCTTCCGCTTTATGGGGATCACAGATGTGAAGATCTTGACTGGCAGTTGCTGGAAGCTCTGCTGGTGTGTGTGTGTGTTCTGTGTGAGTTTGCATGTGTTTAATGAAAACCATATCAGGTGTAGCCTGATCCTGAGCTTTGAGCCCTGGAGAGGAGACAGGTGCTTCCGGAGCGCTGGGCCATGATTCAGGCGGACGGCCCCACAATCAGCCGCAGGAGATGGAGGCCGCTGCCGGAGTCAGTGCTGCTGTCAGGACTGATCAGATATTACGAGAGCAGAGCCTCTGATCTCCACAACTCAACACGCAAGCAGTAACTGCAGCCAGAGCCGGTGAGTGGACAGAAACAGATCCGGAGAGCCTCAGACAGATGCGTGTGTCCAGGACACTCTCATGGGAAGTCTTTAACTCAGCTGGTGTTTTGCTGATTATATTAGACGTAAGAAAGTCCAAAGATGTTGAGGGCCACTCTGTTAAAAGGACATTCCCCATGACGTAAACAGAGGTTCCCTTGTGAAAAAGACGTGTGTTTCATTGTACTGAATATGCACTTGTACTTCAATCCTTAAGTGTACTTTTAAAAAGAACTGTACTTACAGATAACATAATGTTAATGAAATAAACTCAAGTGTAGTTAAAGAGAGACACTTTCATGCACATTTAAGTACGCTCTAAAAGGTGCACTTTGTAATAATCTCAAATTAAAAATGTTTAAATTACATTTTAGATCATTATTTTCCAGTAATCTTTTGTTGTGCTTTAGAAAAGTACTTATTTTGGTTTTGATTAATATTCTGATATTGTTTTCATTTATTCTGATGTGTTAACTAACATAATTAAGAACACGAAAAGTATTTGATTATAATTTTAACCGTAGTGTGCATCAAAAATTCATTTAAAGCCCATATATTTTAAATGTACTAAATTGCAACTTTGTGATTACAAATATGTAATCGCAAATATGTTTGTACATATTTTAGTTCACCATAAATGCTTCTCAGTACATTCAGCACTTATATTGCAAAGACAATAGAAGTAAATGAAATTACATGTGAAGATGTACTAAAGTCAAATTGGATCAAAAAGCACAATAATTGCATTTAATATAGATTATTAAACTATAATACATTTTATGTCATTGCAATTAACATGCAATTAGGTCTCCGAAAACATTACATTCAGAAGCTATATTATTTTAAAGGGGTCATATGATGCGATTTCAATTTTTCCTTTCTCTTTGGAGTGTTACAAGCTCTTGGTGCATAAAGAAGATCTGTAAAGTTGCAAAGACTAAAGTCTCAAATCCAAAGAGATATTCTTTATAAAAGTTAAGAGTTAACCACGCCTACCTAAAACG
>NW_015549571.1:1411493-1414530 GCF_001515605.1 Sinocyclocheilus anshuiensis
TTCAGACCGATGAGCTTTGTAAAAATCGACGCGTTTCAGAAAGGCGGGGCATAGAGGAGAAACAATAATGTACAGTATGTGGAAAATAATGTGTTTTTTTAACCTTAAACTGCATAAACACATTTCATTACACCAAATACACCAAATAATATTATTTTTAGCAGCATCATATGACCCCTTTAAAGCATATTATTGCGTAATAATACTCTTTTTACAAGTATGCTAAAGTCTAGCTACTACTTTTTTTCACGAAGGTTAAGCACGTTTTCATTTAGCAGCACCAAAATGGCTACACCCTCTTTTCAAATGCACAAACAGAGCTCTTAGATTGAAGTTATCTTGTGCAGCCACTTCCTATAGTTTTCAGTAAATATTTACGCGATTAAATGGTCTTCGTTCTTGTGTACGTTGGCGTACCATTTGCTTGCTAAAGGCTCCAAATTCCAAAACAAGCAACAGAACATCAATATTTCACTCCATTTACACAGACTCATGCCAATACCGTCATTTTTGACAAATGTTTGGTCTGTCATTGCCATTAAAGTGCTCATCCCTAAACCATCCCAAAGCCTGGAATCGAAGAGAGCAAAAATCTAAGAGTATTTTTCACTCAACAGCACGTCTGGTGGCACTAATAGCAGTGGGAAATGAAACGCTCCACACGAATAAACATTTGTTTGCTCTGTAAACTCTTCTGAGGGAACAGCAAGGAAAATCAGCCGCAATCACTCCTTTGTATCATTGTTCCCAGAGCGATCAGACGGCTGCTTTATTTTCTCTGAGCTAAAGCTGCTTTTCATTCCTTTTGATTCTGCCTGTGAAAAGACCAAAGTCATTGATTCCGACTTCTCAACAAAATCAGTATACGTTCTCGCTCTGAACCGGATCGATAATTCTGAAGTCTCTTCATAGATTCCACTGATGACAAAAAGTGTACAGTAGAGTTTCAAAACTGGGTTCAGTGTTCACCTGTCATTCAGCTGAAAGGTGGCATATGATGATGGCTCTTTATTCACAACGCTTTCAAATTTTAAATGACTTTAGAAGAAAGGCTCGTTTGTGTTTTAGACTCAGATTGCGTGTTACAAAACTTTTCTTCATGCTCTGAGGTAGACATATTTGTGAACCGTGCTTAATTCTCTTATTCTGAGCCTTCCATAAAGTGATGTATTGCCAGATGAAACAGAATATTAATAACTCAATATGCTGATTTGATTGTGTAAAGTGTAGGAGTCTGAGCTGAAGGTAAGTTTGCAGTGGATTTTGGATGTCTACTCCCTCAGAAACACCAGCTGCACCCACTTTTCAACTGAGACGTGAAGGGTGAAGGTCAAGTTTACTCTCAAGAGCATCTTCACATATCCCATTTGTGATGCTTATTACCATAACCTTTATTACAGTAACATAAATCTGCATTATAACGATTACGTGGCCATTGGTTATATTATCCAGTGCTCTTTGCAGTCTTGACGATATCAGATGAAATTTGATTTGTTTCAGAAGTAGAGTTAGTTTGTAGATTCCGATGGAAGATTATGCAGACAAACATTTATTTTATTTTTTTTTTACTTTTTTTGAACAATGTTTATGAAAAACATCAAGAATGTGTACTTTAAAAGAGATTTGGGACTGTTTGACACAATATACAGTAGTCAAACTGGATTTCAAGATATGTTAATTGTTCCAGTTGTCATTAAATTTGAAGAAACTGGATAAATCAAATACAGTTGTAGAGCAAATGGCTGTCCATAAAGCACAATTTTAGCTTGCAGTTCTGTCATGCTGTGGTGTGGTTTGAATGTGATGCTACTGTATAATCTCAGTAATAGAATCCATATAAAACTTAAAAAACTTAGGTTTATTAATTCACTTCAGTTTTGTATTCAGTGGGGGCCAAACAAATACTGATGTGTTACCTGTTAAACATGTTCATGTATTATAATATTATTTAGACCACATTTAGACTTCAGACCTCTCATATTCAAATATGATTTATCCACTTCTTTTACACCTGGCAGCATAAATGCATCCCTGTCTGATTGCGTTTATCATGCTTTTCTTGCTTCAAATGCAAATGCAGGACGATTAATTTTCTGGTGTCTCACTGCAATCAGGCACATCAGATGATTTTATGGATGAGATTGGGGCAAGTTGTCACATGAGCTGTATTTTAAATGTTTGTTTTTTTGTTGCAGTTTAAATCCACAGTATATTTAGTTCAAATGGACTGTAAAACTATGTTTTAAGAATTTTTTTTTTCAACTTTCATAAACGTCTGGGTGGGGCAGGTGTCATTATACACTCTTTTTTTCTGTTTTATGTTGTGATTTTTAGTAATGTATTGCATTTTCAACATGCAATTATATTTTTTAGCAAGGGAATGAATCTTTGCAAGTGTTTCAAGACCCTTTATCATTTATTTGTGTGTTTATGTTTTTATATAGGCCCTAATTCTTTTTTTAAAGAGATATTACCATTTACATTTACATTTAGTCATTTAGCAGACGCTTTTATCCAAAGCGACTTATAAACGAGGACAATGGAAGCAATCAAAATCAACAAAAGAGCAATGATACGCAAGTGCTATAACAAGTCACATTTAGCTTAATGCAGTACACGTAGCAAGGTTTTTTTTTTTAATTATATAATAAATAAAAAGAAAACATAGAATAGAAAAAGAATAGAGCAAGCTAGTGTTAGAGTCCTAGTGACCTATATGCCATGTAGACAGAGAAGAGAAGTGGTCCAAGAACTGAGCCCTGAGGCACCCCAGTAGTTAGATGTTGCGACTTGGACACCTCACCTCTCCAAGATACCTTGACGGACCTATTGGAAAGGTAAGACTCAAACCACTGGCGTGTGGTTCCTGAGATGCCCTTTGCCAATAGGGTTGACAGGAGAATCTAGTGGTTCACCGTATCAAAAGCGGCAGACAGATCCATCAAGATAAGTATTGAAGATGTTGGGAATCCGCTCTTGCCAGTCTTAGGGCTTCAACAACTGAGAGCAAGGCAGTCTCGGTCGAATGTCCACTTCT
>NW_015549571.1:1414761-1426549 GCF_001515605.1 Sinocyclocheilus anshuiensis
AAGAAGGGAAACCAGTCTGTAGTTCTCTAAAAGAGATATTTAAATATTAAAAGAACTGCATCTATTTTCTGGGCATTAACAGTGAAAAACAGTGGAAACGTTCAATGAAATGTTCAACAGAGAACACCAGGGGCTGTTGTGTGTAGCTCTCACATTGTAATCATATTTATATTTTCAGTGTGAGAAAGGCTTGAATCATCATTTAACTGTAAGTGATACAAGCGGTTGACGTGTCCATCACCGTCCGCACACACACACATATCTCCAGTCACACCTAATGCTTCCAGAGAAAACATTAATTCCAAACAATTTATTTAACAGTTTCGTTATACACTTCACATAATTAAGCACAAGTTCAGCTTGATAAGCCTAAAGTACTTCATCGCTAAACCAAGCACGTACCCAGCGCTGTGGTGAAATTCAGCTCTTGCTAGCAGTGGTTCCTTTACACATTAAAGCAGTCTTAATTTCAAAGAGCTATTAATTATTTCATGTGACAAGGGGGGTATTAAAATCATAACTCCATCAATTATAGATTTGACCATTTACGGGCGAGGTTAACTATGCAGTGATGTGTGTTGAGAGAAAGGCTTTTAAAATGGAACTGGGTTAAATTGAACAGCTCACTGTTGAGTGTAATGAACAGTGTCAAGTGCGCTCAATGACTGCTGCTGCTGCTAACAATGCAATTCAACAATACTTACTTAATAGTTATTTTCTTCAGAGACAATGATATTATAATTCAAAGCACACTGTAACCTATAAAGCACATAATAATAACACACACATGTATAAGCTCGGAAATCAGTGTCACATACTGATACTGTAGCATACATGTGGGGAAGTCATGGCCTAATGGTTAGAGAGTCGGACTCGTAACCCAAAGGTTGTGGGTTCGAGTCTCGTACCGGCAGGGATTGTAGGTGGGGGGAGTGAATGTACAGCGCTCTCTCCCACCTTCAATACCACGACTGAGGTGCCCTTGAGCAAGGCACCGAACCCCCAACTGCTCCCTGGGCGCCGCAGCATAAATGGCTGCCCACTGCTCCGGGTGTGTGTTCACGGTGTGTGTGTGTTCACTGCTGTGTGTGTGCACTTTGGATGGGTTAAATGCAGAGCACTAATTCCTAGTATGGGTCACCATACTTGGCCACATGTCATGTCACTTCACTTCATATGTGTAATTAATGCTGTCATTAGCCTTCTAGAGACACCAGAAGACACAAGTTAAATGCCAGAGGTTAGTCAGACCAACACATCAGAGTAAACACACTGCTAAAAGAGCAAGCGTTTTCCAATCACAGCAAAAGTAATTAATTAATTCAGATTTGTCTTCAATTCATTTGTTTAGTTATACAGAAAAAAAACATTTTTATATTTCAAACATTCTGAAGTCTTTCAGTTCATTTTGTATTTTTCATTTTTATTGTTTAGATTTTTGATATGTAGAAAAAACGAGACTGTAAATGTTTATATATATATATATATATATAGAGAGAGAGAGAGAGAGATTGTATGCATTGAAATCATTATTTGTATTTAATTTAATTCAATTTTTACACACAATTTTAGTTTTTTATTTAATTAATTATGATTATCACTAAATATTTTATGTTAATTTTATTTTGTTTGTGCACTATATTTAATTGATTTACAATTATGTAATTAATAATCTTAGGTTGGTGCAATGTTTTCTTTTTTTTTTTTTACTAGGTTTAATTAATTTTCCTAAGTTACTTTTTATAAATTGATTCAATATTTTTGTATTATACATAGATTCAAGAAAGTGCAGAACTCAAATGCAACAGATGACACAATATTTGCCAACACATTAACTTCTAAACACAAATGTTTAAATTTGATACATTCTTTTTGTTAGCATTTTCAAGAAAAAAAATACAATTTAGAAAAAAAAACACACTGAACAAGGTATTACATTATTTTCCTAGTTTATAACATTGATTCACAAATAAACCAACAATATAAAAAGAGGGAATGAAAACTGAGGGAGCAGAATAGAAATGGAAGGCTTGTTGCATATGAGCACAAACATGCTTGAAATTGCTGTAAATTCATATATTTTAAGTTGAGAAAGATGGTCTTTGAAAGATGTAATGGAGGTTCAGAGATGACCACTGCATGCCTCCTCCTCATATCTGGAGCAGAAGTGGGTTTTCCCGGGGTCACAAATCAGTCGACATGTTTTACTCTTCTCTGGTTCTTAGAGGTCATGAACGTGCCTTCAGTAAACCATAATCCAGTACTGTTAGGAAATCAGTCAGGATATTACAGACACAAGCAGTTTGAGCTCAGGACCACCATGGCAGGGATAATGACACAGAATTTCTCAGGGTCAGTCTGCACAGCCGCTCCAGCCTCCACTCCGGAAAGGTCATGTGTTTTATTGAGCTCCCACACTGTCTTCCCCGTTTGGGGGAAATTTCCCCTGTGTATCTAATCTATGAGTCCACTGACATAACGGCCCACTTCATAAAGGCCCAATTTAGTGTTTGACAACATATTACATCTTACCTGATCTCTCTCTCTCTCTCTCCCAGAGCTATTTTATGATCATCTAGGACAAATTTGGTCAGATTATAGAGACTAACCCGGTTATTTATTGGATCTGATTGAACTGTCTGTTTTCATAAATGCCTGATGATGGTGGCTATACTTGCTACTTTTCTGGAAACGTTTCTTCAATGATTATCTTATAATTTCATCATCAAAAACCACTCAAATTTATTTAATTAATACTTCTGCAAGAGAATCTGACATAAAATCTTACATTGCTACTACAATTTATTTCCAAGATAGCTTATTGTGGTAAACATGTTCAGGATTTTATTCACCATACTGAATGGACTGTTATAGGACTGTTAAGATTTATTAATAAGTTTTTTGTAGCATTTTAATTTAATTTAATTTAATTTAATAATGTAATTTAATTTGATTTAATTTTATTTGGTTTTGTTTTGTTTTGTTTTATTTTAATTTAATTTAATTTTATTTAATGTAATAATTAATTTAATTTAATTTAATTTTATTTTAATTTAATTTTAATTTAATTGAATTGAATTTAAATTAATTTAATTATTTAATAATTTAATTTAATTTAATTTAATTTAATTTTAACCCTTCTCTATTTCTCATTATGTAAACAAATATTGTTCTATTATTTAAATGGCAAAGTATTTAGGCTATTGAAAAATGTAGTATTTCTGTAATGCCTTTAATTTATGCTTATATTTAAAATATTAAATATAATAAATATTATTTAAATATAGCCTACTAAATAAATATTTAAATAATAAAAAAAAATGTATTAGCCTATATTATTTTAACTAATTTAAAACAATTTGACTATTTGAATGGATTGTCATGAATACTCACAGTCCCCAAAAAATCAAAATTATCCTAAAACAGGCTTCATTTGATTTATTTGTTAATTTACATGCCACTTTAAGGTGGTAGTTTCGCCATTTATGATCACGTGGTTCTTCATTTTGAAACCGGATGTTGTTATTATCTGCATTTAAAACTAGGGGGCCCAGCTAAAGTCTTTTTATTTTTTTTTGCACATAAAAATCATCCTCCATAAGGTAAAGCACCTTGATATCTTTAATACTGATTGAGTAAGGCGAAATTATGTCAAAGATTGAAATCGTAGTGAAATTAATGGTTGAAATCAAACTTTTGATGCTTGTTATCTCAATTAGATTTTGAGACTTTAGCCTGGATTTCACAGACAGGGTCACATTTATTCTATTTGTTTTTATTGCGCTACTGAGGTAAGGTTGAGAGCACAGCGGTGCTGCTGTCAAACTTGATGCTGCCTCGATGAGATTTCCTCCAATGGCGTTAACGAGCGGAAGCACGTGGGTAAACAGGAAGTAGTTTCGGCATTTGGCGGGTTGAGCGGAGAAGACGTGCAAAATGGCGGGTGAGTGTTAAAACCCTCTATAATAGCGGCTCTGTGTTTCTTACTGCTGCTGTTGTGAAGCGCGTGTGTTTGTGTGATGTTAGAGCTCGAGCGGTGCTGTGTGCTGATGTCTGGGAGCAAACAGATTAAAGGAAAGAGAGGGTTTAGCTGCGGCTAAATGCTAATCATCACACAGATGAGCAGCACATGTTTGTTTACATGGTTATGGGTTTGTTTTTAATGTCAGATATACTAACACACGCGAACTCACAATATCCCACAGATGAAATATTGTACATTAGGATGATCAGACGGGTTGCATCTGCAAGTTAACTCGCTGTATGCAGTGTAATAGTGCTGTGTCTAACTTATGTGAGCTGTCAGTGTGACCGGCATTAGATATGTTCATGTCTGTGTATCTGAGATTATTAAGAGTATATATCTGCCAAGTAGAAGTAAAGATACATATGTGTTAAAAGATGTATTCATTGCTAGATAGTGATATATTGCATACACTTGGGTCCAATGCAGATGCTGCTATTTAGCATTTTTGTACATTTTTGTCATTGCAAATTATACAAATATCACTATAGCAAGTCTTAGTTGAGCAACTCGAAACCTGATGATCCGGTTTTCCAGCATGACTTGAGATGTTTCGAACAGCAATGGAAGAAAATCTTATTTTCTGTACAAAGAAGTTTAAGTTTGTTATATTTGATTAGTGGAGTTATGTTATGTTAGGCAGTAACACTTAAACGCCACTACATTCATATTGTATTAATCCGTGAAACTGTAGTCCAGCAGCAGCCGCATTATTGTATTGTTATTGTATCATATTGTATCTTCATGTCTGATTTGTGTAGCTAATGACTTTTTTATTTACGCTGTTATGATAGATATGTTTCTCTGTGCCTTTCCTCCAGCTATGAATGACATGGAGAAGAAACTTGCGGAGTATAAATGCGACACCAATGAAGCTGTATGTCTGAAATTAGGTAAATCATTAATCATCACTTAAAAAGAAAAATGTCTAACATAAATAAAGCAGTAGACTGAATCTTTTGTTGCATGATCATTTATTGTTTATATTCAGAATGCTTTTATCCTGCTGAATAATAGAAATCAACATGAAATGAACCATTTTTATTTATTTTATTATTAGCTAGCGCGGTCAGACGATTAATCGCGATTAATCGCATGCAAAATAAACATTTTTGTTTACATAATATATATATGTGTGTGTGTGTGTTGTGTATCTTTATTATGCATTTATAAATACAAACATATGCATGCATATATTTAAGAAAAATATGTTATGTTCATATATTAAATATATGTATATATAATATAAATTATATGAGTATAAATATATGCATGGAAATATTTTCAAAATATATACTGTATGTGTGTGTATTTATATATGCATAATAAATATACACAGTACAGTACACGCACATATATTATGTAAACAAAAACTTATTTTGGATGCGATTAATCATTTATTATTACATATTACTGGTCGCAGTTCTAGACGATTCGTCAATAGATGTTATTCCAAATCTTAAAAATGTTTGTCTTTGTCATCTTACCTAAAATATTAACTTGTTTTTCATCTGAAACAACTTTCATTTTCTACTGATGCCACTTTGGTTGTGAATGGATAATAATTTGGCTCCATCTAATATGTAGTGCCCACCTTCTATTCAGTTCCTAGTTACTAAAATGATTATTTTGTCTGATGTAGTGCGGTTCCCGGAGGATATAGATGACGAAAGCACAACGTTTCACCCTGAGTTCAGTCATCAGCTGTATGGAGATGAGTACGTATCACACACCATTGCATACTAGGCTCAAATGATATATGTTACAGTTGTGAGTGTTTTTTCTTGGCACCACTATTTTGACCCATTTGTTCAATCCTCGTGTTTTGTTTTTGCACAGTGAAGTGGCGTTTGGCTACAAAGGTCTTCAGATCCAGCTGTACTACAGCGCAGGGAACCTGAGCACCCTGTTCAAAGTCAAGTACACGGCCAGGGTCACAGACACGTTTGACTGCATGGAGGTACAACTCGTTCATTTGATGTCATACACATCCATCTCACTGACTGTGTTGACATGCACAGTTTTCATATGCACACAGTCCAGTGAAAATATACATTTGCATCACATTCTGAACAACATCTGCACAGATGGAGAGCAGCATTTAGTGTCATAACAGAGAGGAATCAGGCAGTTATACACCGCACTCCATACATGCACACCATGTGCCTTTCCAACATACGCAGGACTCATGGGTAGGAGCCAGTCAATGCAGACTTTATGCAAACTCTAAATATTTGATGTTTTTGAACTACTGTTGTTTCGAATTCTGATCATTTAAACATGTCAAGTCGATAATGTCATCCAGCTGACTAATATAGATTCATGTATAGATTAATATAGGTTTTTTTTTTTAAATAGTGAGAATGATTTGTGGTAGTCTTGAATTAATTACAACTGATTGTTATGTTATAATTGTAAGCCAGTCAATAATGTTTTGCATTGTTTTTGTTATGTAGGAATTACACATTAAAAATCAGTTATTTTACGGTACAAAAACAGTCCGTTATGCTGCTTGATATTGCAAACTGGTATTTTTGTTTTTGTAACATTCAAATTTATTTCAGTAGTAATAAAAACACTGGTTTGTAGCACAAATAGTTTTGCAGTTTAGTCTATTTAATATTTCAAGTTGTGACAGTAGAAACAGATCTTTCTTCTGAAGATCTAAAACCATAAAAAAAAACTTCACTTGCATTAAAATAAATATGAACTGAAATAAAATATAAAAGAGTAAACACTTTTTTTTTTTTTTTTTTTTTACATTTTGCCTGTAGTTGCCCTGGCAGAATTTGCCATTTTAATGTATTTACACTAAAATAACTACATCTGAAATAAAAATAAACAAAAACAATATACAAATGCGAAAAAAGGTCAATGACAAAAACATACAACAAATTACTGAAACTTTATTACTAAAAATAAAATGAAAATAGAAATTCTAAAAACAGAAACTAATTAAAATACTCATAAAAACTATAATAGCATCTCAATGAATACTAATGAACATCAGATTACAGAATATCAGAAAATGTAAAAAAAAAACATTAGGATGGGGCTCGATTCTGTCTAAATGTAACTTGCAGCCAATTGCAAAAAAGGGGCGGGAATTAAAGAAGTCAAGCATGTGTCACCAGAGAAAGGTCTGTCATTTAATGTCATTCAAATTCAATTTCAGGATACGAAAAGTTTTAAGAGCTGAATATTCTTCAAGGTTCTCACACTTTTTAACCAATAAAGTAAAAATACTTTTCCAGTCATTTGTGATTAAGGAAAATATTTTCTTAAATTACACTTTCAAAATTAGGCTATCTTCTATATCCAGGTTATTCTATACAGTGTAAAAAAAAGGTGTTGAGGGATGGATTTAAATAAGAAATATCTTGATTCTTAGTTTTTGGCTAATTTTAATGCTTGTTTTGTCTTATTTTAAGTCATTTAAGTAATCTTTGGTCCCCATATAAGTTTGCCGAGGCTCCTTTTTTGAGAACTGCTGGTTTAGAGGCATGGAATATACATTTACATTTATGCATTTGGCAGATGCTTTTATCCAAAGCAACTTCATAGGTACACATTTGACATTTTATCAGTCCTTGGGAATCGAACACATGTCCTTGACGTTGTTAGCGTCATGCTCTACTCTTTGAGCTACAGGAAAGCCCTTGTAGCACAAACCGGTTCGTTTTATTGTCAAGAGAATAATTGAAAACACCTTTTGTGTTCCACGGAAGAAAGAAAGTTTGTATTTGTGTTTTTTATGAGTACTATTCCCTTAAATGCCATTCACCTGTGTTGAGCAGGTGTATGACTTGCTAGATATCTATTCTACTTAGGGATGGGTACCGAAACCCGGTATTTAATCGGTCCCGGGGCTAAATTATGAAAGACCGGAGTATCGATAAGCTCTGACGTTAACGGTTCTGCTATCGTTACTAGAGAAATTAAGAAAACACACATACATTTATTATTGCTATGTATACATTATCTTGCAAATTCTATCTCACCAGAGTCGCCAGCTGTTTTTCAAACATTTGTCTATGATGCATGTTTGCTATTCGCAATTCAGAAGCGAGATCGCGCTCACGCGGAGGAGCTTCAGCATGCGCAACATGAAAGCCCTGTTTAATTATGATAGAAGAGAGAACTAAACATTCAAACTTCTGCTTACACTTTAGGCCTGTGGCTGTTTTAAGCAAATTTTATTTTTTTTATTTCGATTTTGGCTTCTAAGGATTATACAAAAGAAGACATGAGGTAAAGCTATTAAAAACTAGCTGCGTTTAGACTCTCATTCCATAATAAAACCCTTTACAGAGAGCAAATGTGTTTAACAGACACACTGACCTATATTGCAGCTCATCCTTTCTACAGTATTAGAACAAGCTTGCAGTTGCAGGGTAGTTGAATAAAATCAGACCTGAGCTTATTAGTATTAGACCTAATTATATATTGTGTGCTGACACCACGTGACTGTGTTTAGTGGCATCTCTGAATGTCTTCCACCTTTAAGCGTGGCATGTAAGTATAGCCGCTAAAGATACTTAAGGTGTTTATTGTTTGAGGATAGTTGATTTTATTATGTCTTTTATTTACAGCGCTTCACCGTTGCTCATATTGTGTTCTTTTTTTCATCTTTTTTCTTCGTAGATGATGTCTTTGATTAAAAGGGTTTTTTTCAGTGTAATTGGATTCAATGCTGTTGTTGAAGATGACGCATTCTCAAAGCTCTGAAGAGTCTCGGATCCTTAAGCGCCGTTAGTTAATACGGTAACGCCACAATGGCGTGCTTTTATTTGCGCGATTGAACAATTTGCCTGAGAATCTGTCTGTTTTTACCATTTTCTGTCTGCTCCGTTCTTGTCGTTCCTCTCTTCACTCCCATAATGCAGTGGTACAATAGTGAGTGTTACTGAGCTGCAGGTGCACCGATCCCCTTCTGATATTAGCTGATGTCTGAATGAGCAGGAATTAGCGGCGTGTTGCATTAGCCTTTTGTCGTGTGTTTTGTGGCCGTTGTGAATGAAGAGTCCTGCGACACAAGCGCAGCCCATCACGCGGCCAAAGGGCCCTGCTTAGCAACTTAATACAAAGTGTTCTCATGTCAGCCCCGCTGGAAATGGATACAATGCAAACATGGGTGCGCATTCTGCTGGGTAAAAAAATCCCAGAGAGGCTGGAGGAGGGGGGCGGCGCTATTGTCCGCCCCGGGGCCCGTGAATGGAGAGGGCAAACTCGTTTGATTGAGTTCGCTCACCAGCTTCACAACACAGGAGCCTATTATACATGTCCGGGCTTTTTTATTTTTTTGTTAAGTCGAGATCAATTCATTAAATTTTATTGCCCGGTGAGAAGCTGGGACACATTACGGTGGGGGAACTTCATCTGATATTCATGGTTTAAGATAAGTAGTGAATGTATTCAATTAAGTGGTCTTTCAGAGGAGGCGCAGGAAGAGGGGGGGCTGGAAACTCCTCAGCTGACATTGCTAATTGCCTAATGGGTCTCCTTTTTGTGCCACAAAAATATGTATTTTTTTCCTTTAATTCCTTTTTTCGCCGTGCCAATCACAGCTGAAGTATAGCTTAATGACAGAACAATAGGGAATTACTCTGTTAGGGCTCTTTTGTGATTATATGTAAGGCCGAGCGCCGGGGGAATAGACGCATAACTCATAAATGTGCCACTTCAGTTTATATGATTAAATTCAGCTGCTTTCACTGTATACTAGACACAGCTGAGTTAACCGCTCTCGCTCTGTGGGAGCTTGAAACGTGCTTTAGATTAAGATGAATGTGTGTTACTTCTATAGAAATGCACACATTCTGTCTCGTGTGCTGATGTTTGCCTTTAAACGGGTAGTTCGGCGCAATATTCTGCCGTTTTCTAACCCTCATGCTGTTCCATATACCAAAAAGTGAGGAGTTTAGTAGAATGTTCAAGCCGCTCTTTTATGTGCAACGAAATCTGACAGTGACCAGTGGCTGTTTAGCTCCTAAAAGGCCAAAAGACACTATTAAAGTAACCCAAAATGTCATATTCTTCATATGTAAATCATATTTAAAATATATTCAACAAGGATGCATCAAAATTAAAAAATTTCTAAAGATTTTTATTTCAAATAAATGCTAAAAAAAAAAAAACGAATAAAATGCATCAGTTCCCACAAAAATATGAAGCAGCAAAACTGTTTCCATTGTTAATAATCAGAAATATTTATAGAGCAGCAAATCATCTTATTAGAGTAATTTCTGAAGGATCACGTGTCACTGAAGGCTGGAGTAATGATGCTGAAAATTCAGAAATAACTTACATTTTACAATATGTTTAAATAGAAATCAACTATTTTGAACTGTAATAAATTTTCACAATATTGCCGTTTTTATTTTTAATCAAATAAATGCAGCCTTGGAGGGCAAAAGAAATCAGTTAATGTTAACACAGTTGTTTTCCACATATATTAGGGATGCACCGAAATGAAAATTCTTGGCCAAAGCCGAAATCGAACAAAATGAAACACTGGACCGAAGGCCGAATACCGAACAAGGTTTTTCAAGTTTTTTTCCCCCATGTATTTTGCCAAATTTTTTTACCATTGCATAAATTAAATAGCCAAAATGTGCTTTTTACTGTTTTGTCTTGCTTTTCAAAGAAAGAAAACCAATTACAAAACAACAATTTAAAAATATTTTACACTGAACATTTGTTAAAACTCTAGCAGACATTATACCAACAAAGCACAATTTAACTTAAAATTAATAAGTTAGTAAAATTATATTTTTTGGCCATCAGACTAGGCCTGTCACGATCACAACTTTTTGTTGTGTGATATATTGCCCCCCAAAAAATTGCAATAAGCGATATTATTGTAATTTTAAAGACCATTTTATGCCACTGAATATTTAATCATAATGTAACAGCATAATAATGCAAGAAGGCCTACACACTTCCAAATGACAACAAACTTTTAATTTTTAAGAATATTTAGATCATGGAAATTAAGTATCAAAATATTAGATACCTTAAAAAACCTGAATAAATAGTAAATAAACATTTTCTAACAAAAAGTGCAAAGTAGAAAAAAAAGAAAAATGCACAAAGAACTTGTATGGAGATTTTTCCATCTGCAGATTTTTCTCTGACCTTCTTTTCTCTGTAAATTAAGGCTGCACACTATTGCTGAAAAACACAATCACTACTCAGCAGTCAGATGTCTGTATGCACAAAGGCACAGATCCCTAAACAAGGAAGACATGCGATGCAGCACTAAACAGTCTCTCGCTGTCGGTGCTTGTAATGATTTTGCGTCTTTCTCGGACAGTTTAAATGCTTCCACACTGCCGACATGTTTGTTGCATTATAAAGAGTGCGCGCCTCTCACTTTATGCTGGTTGCTATTTGATCACGTCACGTCATTGTTCGGTACAATTTATTCGGTCTTTTCGCTTATTTTGCTATTTTCGGCCGAATAATTTTGGTTGCCGAACATTCGGTGCATCCCTAACATATACACTCTTTTTTTTTTTCTTTAAACTGAGTAAATTCAGTGTGACTTCAAATTCACATGGTTCTTTTCTTGTGATTCTTAGAAGTTTAAATATTGACTTGGTTTCTCTTGTTTGAAGTGTAATATACACTCTGGTCTCTTACATAAATGCTGTTCTCTCGTTGCAAATGTTGGTAGTTAGTCATTTAAAGGCAGCTCGCTCTTTCTCTGTGCTTGTTCTCAGCCAGATGATGTGGAGGGCAAGATCAGAGAGATCATTCCTG